>NW_017732749.1:121731-148271 GCF_001890085.2 Hipposideros armiger | reverse complement strand
GTGTGTGTGTGTGTGTGTGTGTGTGTGTGTGCGTGTGCGCGCGCGCGTCTCGATACACATGTTGAAAAGTTTAGCATTGTGGTGAAAGTAAGGCCGAGCTCTCCTGGCCCTCACTTGGGAGAAGCTGTTTCTCCTGGTGTCCATCCAACGGCTGTAGCTGGAACAGCCACGTTCCTATAAGAAGACCCACTCCTCACTTCGGTTGATGTCTGGACCTGGGAGACTAGGTCTGAGAAGCTGTATTCTCTTTTCTCCTGGGTGATTAGATCATAGAACTCGTGAGGGATTTCCAACACCACTTATTTTCCACCCCATGTCCAGGAAACCAGACTAGGAATTGGCCAACGCATCAACAACTTGGCTGAGTGACAATGCACAGAGGTGGAAGGCGGAGTCGGGCTTCCAGGTCCCGCGCAGGCTCCAGCCTCATGGCTGCCGTTAGTGTTTCAAAGCCTTACTCTAAACTCCTCTTTCATTTAAGCTGATACAAGTTACATTTCTTGTGACTTACAACCCCAAAATCCTACATTTTCAAAGATACTGAGAGGATGCTTTTTCAGAGCTGGTGGTTCTTTCTGTAGACTTAAGCAATTATTCAGCAGAGCATAGCGATGTTTGGCAGAGGTGACTCTGCCAAAAACACTTTTCTCTGCAAACGTGCTTGCTCACCTTGCTCAGAAAGACTCACAGCACTTGCTGTCGTCCACATAGGATTCACAAGCCGGAGGGCAACGCATGGTTCTTCTCCTGCAGGAAACGATTCAGAATTCCAAGGACATGGAAAAAGGTGTGAGAGGCACAGGTAGCACTCTCAACCACATCGATACTGAGAAGCCACAGAGTTCTGCAGGACTGAAAAATAAATGACGGATTGCCTGAGCACATGCTGATGAGGTAGCAGCAAATAAGTCTTACTGGCCCAGTTTTCAGGTGTCTGCGGACAGGTTACCCCCGCTCCTCTCCCGGTGTCTTCAGGGGAAACGTCTCCAGCTGCAGACGTGGAGTGGTCTTGTGCCTTACATTTGGGAAGGAGATCCAACCCTAGAGAGAGTGCACTTTCCTCTTGTTCACAATGCAGCCCTGGGACAATTTTGATAATCATGATAAGATTTTCGCTCCCAGTGAACACACATCAACAACTCTGTCCAACCTCGTTTACCTCCAGTTCACCTGCGGCTTTCTTCAGGTGACGCACACTCCATTTGTCCCCATTAAGTTACAGGGGTGAGAAACTCCCAGTGCTGCAAGGCGCTGAGGCTCTGGGGCTGATGCTTTCCACCAGCTAGCATTACTTCACTCTCACATGTCAAACCGTGTCAGAGACCTAGCAAACATCAGCGTTCTTCTGTGACACACACACACACACACACACACACACACAGGCATGAAAGTATTAACTGCATGCTTTGTCAATGTTAAAAATAAGCTGTGGAGACCACCTTGAGATGCTCAGAATCTGTTGTATTCGGTTCAATTTTTTTTTTCTGGCTAATATTTCAGGGGTCCAGTAATTGCCGGGGGGGGGCAATAGTGAAACTCATTGTTTATTTTCAATCACTACAAAGATACAACAAATATTTTAATTTTGTAACTAAGTGCTTTATGGAGACACTGTCTTGTTCCTGGGTTATGCTGTCTTGCAGTAGTACAGGAGACGGTTCCAGCTACCGGAGCCATACATCTATATCTAAATTTATTTCAGGCAGCCGTAATTACTACTAAGTACACTGATGTTTCATGGTGTGCTCGGCTGGATTTATGTTCTCGGCTGAACTGCCTGCATCTGTTTATGTCCTTGGCACATAAATCAGTTGAAACAAAGCCCATTCTGCTGATGCTCGCCTCTGCCAACTCCGTCCCCCGTTTACCAGGAGTGAGGGCTCCCATCAGTCCAATGATAAGTGAATGGACCGTTTTGATTCCTTTCTCGGGCAGCGGGAAGCCACTCACCATGTTGCTACATTCCCATTTAGCAAATAAATGTTCGGGGGAGGATTGAGTAGACTGGCAGTCTCTAAATTCTGCAACAGAACAAATTTAATTAGAACTCTGGTTCTACATTTTTGTTTTACTGATACTGTGCAAAGAGTTCAGTATAAAACTTCTTAATTGACTGACCAAGGGCAAAGCAATCAGCTTCTCATTGTTTCGCCTTCTCAGGCAGTTGGCTGGCTGCTGAGGGACAGAGTCGAATCTTAGGTCATGCCACATGGGGAGCTGGGAGAAACGCTAATAAGGAGCTGCAGGGACAATCCCCGGGAGGCTGGCCTGAGTGTGTGAACAAGGACAGATGAATGAAGAGTCCGAGGGCTTTGTGGTTGTTCTATAGGAGCAAACCCAGCTCCGGATCCTGAAGACTTCTCAGCTGCACGGGTCTCATGACAAAGCCAAGCACTGACCAGGGCTGGGAAGCAGAAGTGCCACCAAACAAGGGGTGGGGCAGGGACCAGCCTTTGAGCTCCTGTCACCAAGGCTGAATGATGGAAACCTACATCACGGGAAGCCTCCCAGACCCTCCGCTTCACCGAGGAGGAACTGGTGCCCTGAGCTGAATTTACAATTACTCTTCAAAGATCCCCCGTTTCTACTCTATTTCCTCCAGCACGTACAGGTCAATCTGGGCCAAACGCCAACACAAAGTAACCACCCCATTGGATTGAAGTTTGGATGTGCATGGGAATCCAGAAGTATTATTTAAAGATGCGGAGTTTTACATTTTTAAAAACTGCAATGATGCTATTTGCTAATGTCATATCACAAGGTAACCCCCAGTTTATGACGCCTGTATAAGTTCAGAGACCTTCTGTTACCTGTTTGGCATGGGATAGAGAAATTACAAATATCATTAAATGCTAAGGTCCCTAAAACGGCTAAAAAAAACATCATGACTCACTTTAGAGCTTAAAAACATACCACCGTCAATCAGCAACTAAGTGGCAAAGAACCTTTTGTCCTTCTAACAGCATTCTAAAATTATGTAGCCACAATGTATGTTTGAGCTGTAGCTAATAGGATATATTATATTATGAGAGAAATAGAAAATTACACAATAATAACAACACATGTGAATAATTTTTCTTCATTTCCTAATTTAATTGAAAATACTCTTTTAAGCCTACTTCAAATGCATGAGTCATTTTAAACATGAAATTACAAGTAATGAAAATGCATTAATTATTCACATGCATGTCCCATATGGGTACATTGGTAATTAGCCTCTGACCCATGCACATGCAATACAATATGTCATTTTGTCATTGTTTATTAAAATAATTGGTGATAACTATCTGAGCTCTCTGAGCATTCTTTTAATGACAAACATTAACAGATTAAAATAAGAAATGAAGAGAGGTGGACAGATAGGTTAATTCAATGCTGAATTGGCTCCTTTCAGGGTCTTTCCCTACTGTGGTCCCTAATGTGATGGGCCCCCACCTACGGTCCTTGTGTTTCAGAGAATCACAATTTTATCTTTTTTTGAGAAGGATAATATTTCCCTATGCCTCAAATTATTAACAAAAATTGTATACACAATGAAGTGCTCACAATTAAAAAAAACCAGGCACATCAGGAATTGATATGATTGGAATTTCATAATTTAATTAGAATTTCAAAAATATAAAATAAAATGATACTCAATAGCAATAAACTGACAGGCAATCCAAATCATGAATTTCTTGGACAGACTTCATTATACCTACGAGTATGCTTAATATGTTCCAAGAAATGAAAGACAAAATTTAACTCAGAATTAACTGAAAAAAAGAGAGAATCAAATAGAAAACCTAAAACTGAAAAACAATAACTTAAAATACGACCTCAGTGAGGGTTTAGTAGCAGATTAGGCACGGCTGGGCGAGAATTATTGAACCAGTGGTTGGTCAGAAGGAAATGCCGAGCAACACACATGGAGACAGAAAAGGATGGAAAATGCAGTAAAGGTGTAGGAGATAAGGTGTGGAGGTGTGATATGTAGAATTGTTGTCTAAGAGGAGAGACAAATGGCCACCAATGACAGAGTGGAAAACTGAATTGCTGTATATTCACACAACAGAAGCTTATACAGTGACTTAGATCCATTGGCGGTACACGCAATCCCATGTTTAACGCTGAACTAATACAGTGTTACACAAGAGAAACCAGACATGAATAAATGTAAGTCCGTTCATACAAGGACAAAATTTAAAATAGACAACAAATCTATTGTGTTTAGGGCTTTGAGTTTAGACAGAAAAAAATTTAAATGCAAATGAATACTTTTGAAACCATAATTCTTTGGAGGGAATTGGAGAAAGCGGTGGTTGAGGGAATCATGAGGGTCTTCCTTGTTGCTGGCAGCTTCCTTGGCTTTCTTTTCCTAGATGGTGGTTACACTAATGTATTTGCTATAATTTATTATATTGTCTACCTTTTGTCTGCATTTTATGTTGTACCTCACAAGGAAAGCGGTTTTTAAAAGTACTAAAATATAAGGAATTAGAAAGTATTAAAATTTGAAAACATGTTCTTTTAATTTTCAATTTTTATTTTGAGTTGTCTCAATTTATACTTATTGTTTTTCTTATTGTATTTTTTATACTCTCCACTTTTAAACAAATCTGAATTTACCTTTTGTTTTTTTATTACACCTTGATTTCAAGTCCTTGTCAGCAAGGCCTGGGGCCTGTTAGTGGACCTTCGACTTGTTGGCCTTCTTTTTAAGTGCTGTCAGAAAAAGCATCCCACTGTTTCAATACTTCCTGTATGTTAAACAGTAGTGGGATTAGGTACATTTGCATTGTTTCTTCTTTTTTCTTTTCACTTTTTTTTTTGGAATTGCTCCAGTCCCATTAAGTAAGACTCATTATGACTGAGATAAATCTCTATTATAATGTGTAATGATAGTCTTCTTCAATTTTTATTTCACTGAATGTTTTAAGCAAATATAAGTGCTGGAATTTGATGAAGTTTATTTCATCATCTATGAAGATAAGCATATGTTTTTATATCTTGAAGTATAGGGAAATGGTGAAACTTATTAACGCATTTAATACAATTTGGAAGCATCCAGGAGAAAGTTCAGCTTTGGAGGTAATACATTATTTCTTCACAAGCAGGCGGGACTTTGTGCTAACAGCCCACCATGCTTTGGGTATCGGAGAAACTCAACCCAACTTCTCCTTCGGGGCTGGCTTTGCCACGCCCACAGATTCTGAATGTTTGACCTGAAAGCTCTCTCCGAGGCCAGTAGCAGGGGGCTCTCTCTGGACTATTTGGGTTGCTTTAACTCTGCTTGGATTTAACTTTACACCTTTCATAACCTTTTTTCCTCTTTCTTGTTTCTCCTGTTTCCTAAATGGTGCAGATAGGGAGTATTTTCTTAGTAAACCACATCCGTTTCATGAATATTAGCCTGCAACACTTAAAAAATGATCCATTTGATCTCAAATTTCTAAATTGTCTGCATACAATTATGCAAGTGATAAGTCTATATTTTGAAGAAAATATGCTTCAAATTTATTTTCACCTTGTCATTTCTTATATTTGATATAAGTAACTGTTTTTTTGATTGTTTGGTCATGATTTTTCTTTTGGTATGTAGGAAGGTTTTTATATTTTTCCGATGGTTACTTTTTATTTTTTTTAAATTTTCAAATATAATTGATGTACAATATTATATTAGTTTCAGGTGTATAAAATAGTGATTAAACATTTATATACCTTATGAAGTGATCACCCCAATAGGTCAGCTACCCACCTGGCACCATTCACAGTTACTACAATATTATTGACAATATTCCCTGTGCTGCACTGTGCATCCCCATGACATTTTTAGAACTGGTAATTTGTTCTTTTTAATTCCTTCACCTTTTTCACCCATCCCCCAACCCCCTTCCATCTGGTAATTATTTTTCCTCCGTATCTATGAGGGTTTTTTGGGGGTTTTTTTTGTTCATTTATTTTGTTTTTTAGATTCCACATATCATAGGGCATTTGTCTTTCTCTGTCTGACTTACTCCATTCAGCATAATACCGGCTAGGTCCATCCATGCTGTTGCAAATGGCAAGATTTCATTCTTCTTTGTGGCTAATATTCCATTTGTACATATGTTCCACATCTTCTTTACAGAATAGAGAGCCCAGAAATAAAGCCACGCCTACAGGATCAATTAATCTATGACAGAGGAGGCAAGAATATACAGTGGGGTAAAGACAGTTTCTTCAATAAATGCTGTTGGGTAAACATGTAAAAAAATGAAACTTATTCACTCTCTTATACCATATACAAAAATAAACTTAAATGTAAGACGTGAAATCATAAGGTTCCTATGAAAAACTTAGGTAATAAACTATTTGACATCAGTCTGAATAGCATCTTTTAGAACACTTATTTCTTGTGTGTTTGATGACAGCCATTCTGCCAGGTGTGAAGAACCATCTCACTGTGACTTTGATTTGCATTTTCCTGTGATTAGTGATGTTGAGCATCTTTTCATATACTTATTGGTCGTCTGTAGGTCTTCTTTGGAAAAATTTCTATTCAGATCCATTTTTCAAATTGGAATTTGGGCTTTTGTCTATGAGTTGTAATGAACATAACTTTTTATTTATTTGGGATTAATGTCCAACAGTGTGATTGCTGGGTCATATGATAGCTGGATGTTTAATTTATAAAGAAAAGCTGCCAGTTGTTTCCGGAGTGGCTATTTCACTTTATATTCACACCAGCAATGTAGAGTGATCCATTTTCCAGTTTTATGGCATGTTTGACAGCACTTAGTGTGGCAACTCCTTTTTTTTTAACATCACGATATGTGTGTAGTGATACTCATTGGTGGTTCAAGTTTATATTTCCCTAATGGTTAACGATGTGAAATATGTTTCCACGTGCTTATTTTCCATCTGTAGATATGCTTCAGTGAAATTTCTGTCCATATGTTGCCAATTATTAAATTGGGTTGTTTGCTTTTTCCTGCTAAGTTTTGAGAGTTATAATGGGTCCTATTGTGACTATGTGATGGCTAGTTTTATGTCCACATGGCTGAGCCACAGTACCTGCATCTTTGGTCAAACATTCTGAGTGTTTCTGTAGGGGTCTTTTGGATGAGGTTAACATTTAAATTGATGGATAGGGAGTAGAGCAGATTTCCCTCCATAATGTGGGTGGGCTTCATCCAATCAGTGGAGCTTACTAGAACAATGACAGACCTGGAGCAAGAAGGAATGCTGCCAGTAGACAGCCTTCAGACCTGAACTTCAACTCTTCCTCAGGGGTCCCTACTGCCCGCCTATTCTGCAGGTTGCAGACTTGGAGCTCCACAACCGTGTGAGCCAATTCATTAAAATAAATGTGTCTCGGGCTGGCCAAGTGGCGCGATGGTTAAGAACTGGCTTGGGACACCAGAGGGCTCCAGTTTGGATCCCACCTATGAGGGCCAGTGACACTGCCCTCTACAGCTAAGATGCTGAACAACAGCTCGACCTGGAGCTGAGCTGCTGTGAGTTGCCGGCGATGGCTAGGCTGCAGCCCCTGCTGTAGTAGGTTGCCATGGGCTACTGTGTGTAGCCAGCAGCCAGCATGAGCAGGCAGCAGCCGCAGGGAGCAGCTGTCCAGAAGCCGGCAACTGATCTGCCTCACCTGGGAAGAGCGCAATGATGGTGCCACCTTGGACCAGTGAAGCACGTCCTCCACAACTAGACTGAAGAACAAAAAGACAGCAACTTTTCTGTTCCCCTTCCCCAATTCCCCAGCGCTGTTCCCACGCTCCCCCCCCCCAAATAAAATAAAAAATAAATAAATAAATGTGTCTCTCAATGTACAACCCTATTGGTTCTGTTTCTCTGGAGAAGGCTGGCTCATACAGACAGCCAGGGAGAGGCAGGAAGGCATGCTTCCTCTAATGCTGGGGCTGGTGCTGCCAGTATGTCTCCACTCACACACTGGTTTTTACCTCTTCCACCTCCTCCAAAGAATATATCCAAAATTATGATGGGCAGCTTAAATATGGAAAATGTACAATCAGCAGAAATAGTCAAGTGTCTACTTATAGTATTTAATATTTAATTTAGTTACCCATACATAAATTAGGTCACATTATATAAAATACAACATGTATAAATATTAAATGTTTCCATTCTTGAGGTTTCATGAGATAATTTATTCAATATCTCCATATGCATTTTTGACATTTGTGCATTTATCACCTTGACAGCTAGTTTTTGAGTCCAGAATACATCGTTCCAGAATACATCATCTTCATATCCATGTAAAATGCTTAAAATATAACACTTTTTGAATGCATAAGATCCTGTCACTGGAAATTTTATCTGAACTCAAAAGGACCCACTCACATTGCATTAGCACCTGTTTCCTCTCACTCCACTGTAGATATACTCACAGCCTTGTGACCTCTACAGGGCAATCAACTGCCATTCTGCCTTTGAAGGAGGTCTTCCAAGGCTTGTTTGTAATGGCATTGAATGCTATTTAACATTAGGTCATACAACTGGGAATATTTACAAATCTGTTACATTTGTTTTTGCCTGTGTGTGTGTGTGTGTGTGTGTGTGTGTGTGTGTGTGTTTCTCTCCCCTAACCTCCAGAAGCACCTACATTTCCACTGTTCATAATAATGCATATTTCCCAGATGGTACTTCAAAATGTTGATGTGATTGGCAGAGTAGTACACATATGAGGAGTTTTTAAATAGAATCGATAAATAACTCTCAACTGTAATTTGGGGTAATAATACACATCTGATATTTGAGCACAGTGTTTTATTTTTAACCCTATGTTTTATTTAATATATCTCAAGCATATTTATATTTTATGAACTACTTCCTACAACAAAAAATTGTAATGATTGAATAGCATTCTGTTGTGTAGATTTGGCAAGTTTTATTTAATCTATCCTTTCTTGGTTTACCTTCGTTTCATTTCTGACACTTCTCTAATGGAAAAACACATGAATGAACCCTTTGTAATTATACTCTTGGAGATTCCATTGTTTCTTTCCCTAGCATAAACTCCTAGATGTGCAAATTACATTTTTCTTAAGACTTTGATGTGTATTTCCAAAATGCACACCAGAATATGTGATTGCATATTCCTTCCAGCAAATGTGAAAGCTCTGTGCCCCTTCAGCCTCACAGTGTCTCACTGTAATTAGTTAGTACAGAGTGGTGAATTTTTCTCCACAGATACATTGGTCATTGAATTTTTCTTCCTTCTTTTGTTCTAATCTTTCTGGTCCTTTGTTAATTTTGGTATATCTAATGGGACTTTTATCAGAATCCACTACTCTTCCCCCACCACACACACACACACACACACACACACACACACACACACACACACACCCGATTCTGGTCCATGGTCTCCAATGGAGACAGAGTATCAGTTTTCAGTGTGTTCTGTGGGTTGACCAGATGCTTCTCCTGCTCTACAAAGGCTGGGCCAATGTCTTGTGGGTTTGCTCATAAGTTGTGGTCAGCCGATGAGTTGTCTGATGGTGGTTGATCTGGGATGTCCTCACTCTCATGTCTGGAGGCTGGCAGGGTGTTGGCCAGAGTTTAGCCTCTGTTTCAGAAATTCACTGGCTGAAACAGTCTTCTACATGATTTTATAAAACACGTTTCAAAGTTTTAGCCTTCTCCACCAGCTTTTCTCCCTTCAATTGTCTGAGTCCCAACTGCAGCAGCTTCAGGACTTTCTCAGCAGCCTGGTCTTTCTCCACAAAACAGCCAGAGTAGCTTCAAAACCATGACTTGCAGTGCCCATCAGGAGGGGCCCCAACCTACTGTTCCAGGTGCTGCTGCCATGTGAACGCTGCAAACCGAGTCCCCCGGGACTTCCTCAGATGGCTCCTTGCCAGGTTCTATCACAGAAAGGGCATGGCAGGCAGAGGGAGGGGGAAGCCGTTTTCCCCACAGCCTTTTTCCTGTGCCTTGGTCCCAGGAGGAGCCTCAGACTCCAACAGCAGCAGCTATTTTCAGGGCGCAGCTCCTTTGGAACGTCCTGGAATCTGAGTCAGCTTAGAGGTCCGAGACCCCGTGGAGATCTCAGGGCTCAGCCCAGAAACCTGCGTGTCTGCCTCATGGCTTCTCCTCCGTGTTCCTGAGGCTGCAGCAGGAACAGGGCCACCCCACCCACCCCAGGAGGGTGAGCAGCAAGTCTGCACAAGCCTCTCCTTTGAGCTCAGGTTCCTGTAGCCCCAACTTTCCCCCCAAATCTTAGTGATAATAGCTACTTCCTGCAGTTATTATTTTGGGTTATCTTAGAGATGCCGTTTTTCATGCCTTTTCGCTTTTTAACACCTCTCAAACCACGTCCTTGTACTAATTCTCTATGTTTGAACTATGTCATGTATTCTCCATGTTCCTAACTGAACACCAATACAGCATGGGTACTAGGAGTTGTCCTAGGAAGGAAACAGCTTAAAAGATGGGGTTCGGGTTGTCCCAGTTAGGTCCGTGGTCTTCGGTGAGACTTAGAACTCCTTCCTGCTGGGAAATGGAACTCAAGGGGTCCACAGCGGGGTGGCCTCGCCGCTATGCCCCGTGGTGGCCCGGGACACAACACTTCTTCATCCTGCCGGGACCACTGTGACTGTGGACTTGGGTCAACATTCCACTCATCGCTGGCCATTGTTATCCCCTGGTTTGAAATGAATATCAACTTGTTGCATCTATTTCATGTCCCTGAAAGGCCCAGACGTATCTTCTTCCCCCGCGTGCAGCAGCCCTCCTAACGGATGTAGGTTTATTTGGGGACTTGAAGTAAGACTTACAGCATAATTCATGACATGGTTCCAGGGTTCCAAAGTCAAACTGAGGACTACAGCTAAAGGGATTACAGAAAATGGGAATTTGGCCCAAGGTCATGCTCCAGGGATCCAAGCAGCTGTGAGGAGCATCCTGTGTGATCTCCAAAGTGTTTGTCCCATCGCAGCAGCAGAGCCATGGCCTCGGCCCAGCCCATGGAGTGACGACGATGACACAGGAGAACTAAGTGCAGGCTGATTGAGCGTCTCGTCATCGGGGACCTGCAGAGATGGGCGCCAGCTTCAGTGTTTAGCAAACGCAGCGCTGGAGCCGTCCCTCCACCTCTCCACCTCACAGGCTGCGGTAGAAGCTTCTCAGGACGAGAAGCCCGTTAGCCACCGGAAGTTTAAGCAGACCACTGTTTCAATCGCAGCTGCACAACGTTCAGTGTGAGTACATTACTGAAGCAAATCAACACAGCTCCTGGCAGCTGGCATGGAGCCTTCGCTGTGGCAAAGGCCACTCTGCCTCTGGACAACTTGGCAAGTGCCACCAGGCAGAGTCTTTGGGTACTTAGCAGACAGGGGAGCCCCTCCGCATTGTGCACGGGGCGGGGCGACGCATCTGCTCCAGGTCATGGTCCAGGTGACTCCTTCTCAGGGCATCAGATTATAAGGAGTCTAGGTTTGCAGTCCACATGATCTCTGTCCCCACCAGTCAACTCTGTTGCTGTAGCTGCAAAGCAGCCATAGATGATAAGTGGGTTCAGCTGTGTTCTAATAAAACTTTATTTACAAACAGAGGAAGCAAGAGTGCCTGGTGAGTTGCTGACTTCTGACCCAGAGCACAGGAATTTGATCATCTACACACCCTCCACGACGCCTCTGATGCTGCACATTACAGATCTCAAATGGTCGGACCTGAGGGGCAGGAGCAATCGGCATATTGTGTAGAGAATTTTGGAAGGTTTGTTAACGAGGATCGGAGATGAACCTGCAGACAGCTGTGCATCTAGTGTCGGGGAGCCTGGCACAATATTCCCTCCAAGCTGAAGGACACTTTGCTGCACTTATGAATTGTGGGTGACAATCTCCACCACATTAGCATGGCAGCTGACAATCAATATAGGCTGCCTGTTTTTAAGACAGTCCGGCATAAGCAATGGTTCCACGTGTGTCCTCTGGCAAAACTCGGTCCGAGAAATAGCACTGATCACTGGGGTGTGGAAGCCAAGACAAGGCTCTATTTGTGTCTGAAAATAACATTTCGCCTCTAATTACTGGCAGAGGGATTCTAGTAATTTCCAGTAGATCAAGCACACGTGTGAAAACCCATTACACAGCAGATTTTTTTTTAAAGCCCATTTATAACCACGAGGTTTACTGCCACAATAAATATTCATTTGCACCACACATGAGAATGCCCTGCTGCATCCTCTAAATTCTCTGCTGCTTTGTATTTTCCATGTGGATCTTTAGCTCTGACAACAAATAGTTTGGTGTCTTTGGGCCAATCAAGTCTCTACATTTTAATTTATTTTTTGTGAAATTAGGTTTTTATTCTAGTTGTCAAATTATGTTTGCGTGTTCTTTTCATTTTAATCCATTTGAGAAATGCCTTTAAAATATTGAGTTTTAGGTATTAAAAACAATGAGCTCTACAGAGAAAAGATACGATTACCACTGACAGCTCTGAAAAATTGAAGCAAGTCTTAAACCCTTATTAAAACTCTCATTTCAGCTGAAATATAGTAGTCATACCATCACATATTTCATCTCCATGATGTATTAATAGGAAAAATTTTATAACACCAAACACACCAGGTGAAGGATGTTAAGGGCAAATGTGTGTGTATATATATCACATTCAGTTAGATTAAGTTTTCCTCACTCGTATTTCATCAATTACATCTCTTAATATTTCTGGTATGGTTTTCAGACCTATTGCCAGAAATGGGGGGAAGTTTATTTCCACGTTCCATTTTGTCTCATGTGTAAACGTCAAGAAAGGGTGTGTTAGGAAACACTTTTACAACAGTTTCCTCTTTTTTCTGTGTAGTGCTCACTTTTTTGTACTATTTCTTGATGGGGAAATGTAACAGTGTGCGTTAGGTTTTCTTACCTATAATTTAATACAGTGTTATGATGGATTTTAGCATAAAGGCACTAATCCGAAAGGATCTGATGCATTGAATTAGTACCTCACACCTGTCCACTCGTTTCGTACATGACACGAGGAAGGACAGTGACCCTTCTGAACCCTCTGCATATAGTTGCTGGATATTCTGCCACATGCACACACTCACCAGGTGCTTTAACTGAGATCTGCACATCGTGTCACGATTTGAGAAATCGACTACATTAAAGGAACGCTGATACAAACCTTATGGGATATTGGGCTTCCACTAAGAAGCCCACGGTCATTTGGTCATTTCAAGTTACCTACCTACCATCTATCTGTCTGCCTGTATGTATGCCCAGAGAGAGAGAAGGGGAAAGACAAAAAGATTAAATATTTCTTGAAGTTATATAATCAATTTAAGTTTTCTCTTTGTCTAGCATAAGACTTTTGTCTGCTGAATGCATAAAACTATTCATTTAATAAATACCTCAAGTCCCATTGTATGAGTGTTTAGGTAAAGTTTAAAGAAAAGATCACTATGTTTTTGTTTTTGTTTTGCCAGTAAGTCTTATATCACCCCATGGAATTTGATTTTATTAAAAATATTAAATTAATGCTTAACTGCGAATGCATGTGTACCTGCAATGCAGTAGATGAGGTGTAAGGTAACTTCTGCAAAAGTATGTTGACATGAGCAGCGGTAGTGCCAAGGCCTGATGGGCAGCTGGGACTTCCAGGTGCAGAGCAGGGAAAGCTCAGGGTTCACAGCAGAATCTGGGAAAACTTCATGTAGGAGTTAGACTTGAACTGGTTCCTAACTTCTCACTTAGTTATGGTTTTTTTCCCAATAAAATGAGGTCTAGAGGGTTTGTTGAATTTCACTTATAGCCACATATCATGCCCGCTAAGGGTTGGGTGTGATTGGCCTCTATGGTTACTTAAATTATACAAAGTCCCGTATCCTGGCAGCAGAATTTCTGCATTGTGTCATCATGGACTATGACATGATGGTTATTCCCAATAGCAACCTCTTTCCTCTGGTGATTTCTTGTCTATTGTCCATTGTCCTCTGGCTTTAACTTTGAAAGCTAAGGGGATAAAATAAAATTATGAAAATAAAATGTGTAAATATATAGGAGTCAGGGGAAAAGGGAAAAAAAGGATAAAAAAAGAGACGGGAAGAATTGAAAGCAGCAAGCAAGGTAGTAGATTTATATCCAACTATGTCAATAATTATATTAATTTTAAACGGCCAAAGCATACCAATTAAAAGGCAGAGATTGTCAGTTTGAGTGAAACGTGGTATCCAATGATATGCTGACTGTGTGAAATTCACGGTAGAGTAAATATGTAGACATGTGAGAAATAAATATACAAAAAATACTGCATGTCAGCACTACTCAGAAGGAAGCGGGCATGGCTGTATTAATACGAGACATGACAGACTTCAGAACACAGAACCATCAGGGGTCTGGACGATGCTCTGTGAGGATGAAGACCAACAGTTACCGAGAAGACGGCAATTCTAAACGTGAAAGTGCTCAACACAGCCTTAAATAATTAAAGCCGAAACTGATAGAATTGCAATAGAAAGACAGATCTACAATTATAGGTGGAGAATTGAAGGGCCCACTCTCAGTAATTAACAGACAAGCCGACAGAAGATCAGTCTAAATAATCCTATTAACCAACCTCTCCTAATTGACCCTTCAGAATTGATTACTGAACAAGAGCAGAGCACACACTTTGTTTAAGGGCATATTGAGCTTTTACCAGGATGGGAAAAAAGACACATATCATGTACAGTCTTTGTCTAAAATTAAAAAAAATGAAATCAGGGCCTCTTTGGAGCGTTTTGAGCCTTGCCTCTGCTCAGGGCCCGCTCCAAACTCTTTGGAATGTACTTTCTTTCTAATAATGGCCCTTGAGCCATTCTCTACTACTGTTTGAGCCTGCTTCTGTTTCCTTGAAATGTGTTTCTTCTTCTAATAAACTCCTTTTTTCTGCAACTTTAAAAAAAATGAAATCGGGAGTCAGTTACAAGAAGATATCTGAAATATCACCAAATATTTGTAAATTAAACAGCACAAAGTATGTCAGAAAATATTTTGAACTGAATAAAATTGAATAAAAATTAAAATATGAAGCATCAATTTTTAGGACAGAGCCAATGCAGTGCTCAGAGGGAAATTTACAACATTAAATGCTTATATGATTATTAGTCAGGATTCTCTAGATAAATAGAACCAATGGGAGAAATGCATGAAGAGATTTCAAATGAAGAATTGGCTCACATGCTATGGAGGCTGAGAAGTCCCAGGTCTGCTCTCTGCGAGCTGCAGATCCTGGAGAGCTGGGGGTAGGATCCGGTCTAGGACGGAAGGCCTGAGAGCCAGGAGGGGGCTGCAGGGGGCTCAAGGCTCCCACTCAGGAAGCCGGGCAGGAAGGCCCATCTCCTTCCTTCCTGTGTCTCTTTGTTCTATTCAGACCTCACTGAATTGGAGGATACCCACCCCCAGCAGAGAGTGCAAAGCCCTTCATGAGTCCACCAATTCAACTGCTGGTCGCATCCAGGAACACCCTCACAGACACACCCGGAAATAATGTTTATCCAGACACCTGCGCACCCGTGATCCAGTCAAACTGACATATGAAATTAAACCTCACAATTATAAAGAAGAAAAATCTAACTCAATAGTCTAACCTCCTCCATTGTGAACCTAGATATAGAAAAGCCAAGAGGAGCAGTAATCAATGAATTTGGAATGAGAAAAACCATGGAGACATCAATAAAAACAAAAGCTGGATAGTCTAATAGGAAAAAGGTAGGAGATACAAATTACCAATATCAGCATCAAAGGTACTTCCTACAGACATTAAAATCATAATAGAATACTGTAAGCAAATGAACAAATTCCTTTAAAGATACAATCTACCAAAGCTCATTCAAGAAGGAATAACCCAAAGTATCCTGTATTTATTAAATTCATAAAGTTTTAGTGAAAAACCTTCTTTCAAAGTAAACTCTAGAGAGGTGGCTTAGCTGGTGATTCTACAAATGACTTAGGGGTAAATACTACCAATTCTATAGAAATTTTTCCAGAAAATAGAGGTAGAGGGAACATTTTGCAACTAATTTTATGAGGCCAGAATTATCTTTATATCAAAACCAGACCAAGATATTACAAGGAAAGAAAACTTCAGTTAATTTCCCTCAAGGATATATGCAAATATCTTTTAAAAAAAGATTATCAAATCAAATTCTGCAATATATAGACTAGATATTAAATCATGATGAGTTGGGAGTTTATTCCAGAAGGGTGACCTTTTTTTCAACATTCAAAAACTAATATTTCCCACCATATTAACAAATTCAATATAAATTTATTATTATATATACACATACATAATCGTCTCAATAGATGCTGAAGAACTCTTAATAAAACAATTCGTATAAAAATCTTAGGAAATTAGCCCACACTGTTAAATGTATCCACACAAAATCTATAGTAATACCACATTTAATAGTGAAGGGCTGAAAGATTTCCCCTGAGACTGAGATTCTCAAGGGTGTCTACTCTCACCATATCCATTGAACATTGTGTCAGATGTTTCAGCCAATAAGATAAATAGACAAAAGTATTTGAGTTCTAAAAGAATAAATAAATTAGACTTTATTCACAAATAACCTGTTTGTCTTAATATAGAAAATCCCAAGGAATCTGCAAAATATGTGCTAGACTTAATAAGTTTAGCTAGATTGCAGGATTTTAAACAAAGAACACTATTCTATGTATATACTGGCAATAAACATTTTGATATTGAATCTAAAAAATAATGTACACCATATAATAAAAAAACATGACATGCATAGAGATAAATCTAAATAAGCATAGATGAGGGTCATATGCTAAGCATTACAAAATATTGATGAGAGACATTAAATAAGATAGAAATAAACGCAGAGATACATTTTCTTCATGGATTTGATCACTCTATGTGCACAATGTCAATTACCCCCTAGTTGGCCTGTGTTTCCTCATATCCTAATCAAATGTTCAGCAGGCACTTTGAGCAAATGATGAGCCATTATAAAACTTATATGGAAAAATAAACACTCTGAAATAGCCAAGAAAGCCTGAGTTTAAGATGTAATATAATAATAATAATAATATCCTAATTGAGACAGTGTGGTGTTGGTGCTACACAGATATTATACTTTTATATCTATATCTATATCTATATAGATATAGATGTATATACATCTATAGATATCTAAATGATAGATAGATAGATAGATGATAGATAGATAGAAAACTCCCTTGAGTACAAACCTTTCCAAGCATGTCTGTATCACCTACAAGAATCTAACATTAACACACTATAAGAAAAATAGATGCAAAAAATTAAATCACAGCTTGTCTTCCCAACCTCCCATAATTATTTCATCTACACCAAAAATAAATGTGATGTAATTACTAAATTACTTGGAAGATTGTGTTATTACTTTTTTACTCACTGTAGCAAAAGACAAATATTTGTAACTTGTTGATGCTAAATATTGCATGCTATATTATAAATTCCAGAGATTAGTGCACTGGCCACCAGCTTCAAAAGAGCCTTTATTTTAAAACCCTAATTTATAGGCCCAAGTATAATTTTACTCCCGACCTACGTGAACTCTCAGCTCCAGTCCACACCGGTGTAGTCGTCGTGAACTAAACCCTGGTCTTACTTCTATATTCCTATTAATGCACAATTCTTGAACTCTCATGAGAAATAAAAATAAAAACACCAAAATTAAGACATACGCGTATTTTTTGCCTGTATTAGCCTTCAGTGTCCAGAGAAGTGAACTATCAAGATAAATGAAACAAATACGCCCTTAAGAAACTACCTCATGGGCAGGTTCAGAACCCAAGGCGAACACCGTGCCGTGCAGACGGGAAGGAGAGAACAATTTTTTCAACCTGACTGGCCGACGGTCCGGAAATTATGACATAACTGGGGCATCATGAACCTGATGGGAAGTGGGGGCAGGGACAAGCGAACGCCCGGAGGTGCTCGAGGGAAATGAGGATCCCAGAACGCAAATAACATTTGATTGTTTTTTTTCTGCTACAGTTTTATTTCCTGTTCAGGTGGGAAGAAAGCAACAGGGAAAAATAAAGAGCGGAGGGAGGTGATATGAAGCCAGTGGCGTCACGGGCCTCGCAGGGACGAGGGGCAGGCGGTCACAGGGAGAGCGGTTGGCCACGTGCCACATTAAACTCCTAACTGAGGGCTCCACGCCCAGAAGGAACAGCCGGAGGCGTGGGGCTTTCCAGGGGAGAAGCAGCCCCCCACGTGTGCACGCGCATCAGCCTCCTCGCCCGCAGCCCACGAGGCTCGCTGCTGCACGCGCAAAGCTGCCGCCGCTCCCAGGACAAGCGCCTGCAGCCCAGGGCTCCTGGCTCTGCAGAAAGCAGGCAGGATAATCTGTCCGCAAGTCTTACAGGATGACGCGGAGTTTGGGGAAAGTGGGGCCACTTATTCGGAACATGAATTGTATATTTAAAGGTGAAATTTTATATTTTTTTTGTATTTTGCAAGAATGAGTTGTCATATTCTCTTTGGACTGGATCTTCCAAATCATGTTTTTCTAAGGTTAACTGTTTTGCCTAAAATCATACAAGGTTAGTGGTGGGATTGGGGGGGGGGTGTCCCTAATTCCCAGGAGATTTTCCTTTATTCATTTAAGAGGTGCTGTTCTATCTGGAAACACAAAGAATGTTGAGTAGCCCTCTTCTCAGCCTAGGTTCCCCAAACCTTTGTGAATTCCCCTGGGGGTGGGATGGCTGGAAGGGGGGTCAGCCCCCACCTCCTGGGCTTTTAAGCAAAGTAGTGGCAGCACAAGAAAAAAGTAAGGGGTTTCAGTCCAAACAGGCCAAATGCAGTGACAGATCAGCTAGGCATAGAAGCTGCTTGGCCGCATCGCAGGGACCTGTGGACCCCTTTCACAGGCAGGCCCCCCCCCTTTCCTGTTGGCAGACACTGCCCTCCGTTCTAGGGCCCTTTCGGGTCTGAGGGGAAATGCCCTCTGGGAGATATCAGGGGTGTCATGAGCTGCCCGGATTAGGGCTCCAGCATTCCTCCCTGCTTGGGTTTGAGCGCCCTTCCCGAGTGCTGTGTCCCCACCAGGAACCCGTCAGGTGCAGTTCCATCCACCCTCTCCATCCTGGGCCATCCCCGCGACGCGCAGTGGGGCCGAGTAGTGTGAGCCCCTACAGAGTGACACAGGGAGGGATGTGCGCCAGGTGTCCTGACCTCCCCTGGCTCCCTCCCCAAGCGCTGGCTTTTATTTACTGTTGAGCAAAAGTCACCAATTTCTGAGCTAAAAAATATGGAAGTGTGCAACTAAGGAACTGGCCCATAAACAGGAGTAGAAGAAACAGTCCCCAAGGACATGGGTAACCCACTGGTTTGATTCAATGGGTGTCTTTTCAGTGGCCCAGGAAGAGGAGTTCCCAGTACCTGGGAATCTGAGCTCCGCACAGGTAGGCGCCGCCAGGCTTCACAGGACTCTTTAATGACAGCGCGCAAACGCAGGGACGAGGCAGTCCCCAGAGTGGGGCGGCACCGTGGGAACCATCACAGAAGTGTGCGCACACCAGCCCCTTCGGAAAAGTCGCAACGAAACTCAACTCTGACCAAATAAGGGGAAAATAGTAAAAAGGTGTCCTCACTGTTTCTGCCTCCAGACAGAGTTGCTCATATGTGTGTTTGCAAAAGAAATGGGCTGAGCAGGCCCAGAGGAAACGGCAGCAGAACAGCAGGTGGACCGGTGGTTGGATTCCTCCGCCATTTGATGGCATTTACAGGGGACAGCGGCAGAGGCCCTCCGGTGTGCCCAGACCTCCAGGAGGGGTCAGGGTGCCGCGGGTAGGTAGTCAGAGCCATTGGGAGCACAGCCACTGCCTTCTCCCGCTCCAGAGCTGTCTCAACAGCCCTCGTGTTTCTTTCCAAAGCAACGCTGGGCTTATAGCCAGAGAAGAGAGAGGAACCAATAGAAACACAAGTCGGCAGATTTATGAAGGGAAAACAGTGCAGGTCAGCGAGTGACTTCCCTGATCCCTGAAAGGGCTGTCAGCACCTATCAGCACCCTCCGGCCCCACCCACCCCCACCCGCAGGCACCCTGAGTGTCACAGGCACCCAACAGGCATCGCATGTGTCTGCTTTGTTTTGAAGGAGCCCATGACAGGCACCGAACCCTGCAACTTGATTTTAAAGACTTCTCTGCCTTGACGTTTTCTGACCTGAACTTTCTCATTTTACATCTTGATGCACTGAGTTCATTGTTTTGATTGGTTACCACTTAGCTTAACAGTTGAGTGTTTAAACAAATTCACGTTTTCTAGATAAGAAAAGGAGAAATGCACACACATTAATGAACTTGATGAATGTCCTGACAAGGGAGAAGGTGTGGGTGTCGACCAGCACCCAACCCTGGTGTGGGAGGTGGTCGCCTACCACCTGGCCTGAAGGGACGCCTGAGCTCCCTGCTGCAGGGAAGCGGGCGTCACATACTCCCCTGTCTCCTGGCCAGACAGCAATGAGTACAAGTGGTGCCATTCTGTGGACATTAAGGGACGTCAAAGAATATAAGAGGGAGGAATCCCTGAAGGAGATGCCAGGGACAGTGATATTCTAATCAATACGATCAATGGCAGTCACTTAGTTACATCGGAGAAGGGACAATGAGTGAAATACATATCTAAGGACCCTGTAATATCCAATCTCTTAGGTATATTTTCCGAGTGTAAAAAACTGTGGATGAAATTGTCTCAATGCAGAACATTTCAAAGATTGAAACATTTAGACAGATGTAACCGTTTCCTTGCTGATATGTTTCAGGTAAAAATATGTTGGTATTCTATATAGCATTTCATATAATCTCCTTTCAGCAAATGAGGCTAATTCATTTGTGTTTTCTTCTGCATGACGGTCACACGATCGAGTTTCTACTTGCCCAGGATGTCCAGGTAGGTGCTTCACAGCCAGACGCTCTGGACTTGCTGCTGGCTCTGCTATTCGGCTGTTTGCACAATATTTCTAATCTCGCTGACTGTCAGATAGGGGATAATAAATGAGATCTCCTAGGAAATGAACCTAGTTTCATGGTTTTATTGGGTCAACAAATTCTCTAAGTTTTTTTCTCAATTTTGTGCCTTTTCTTGACAATTTCCCTGTTTCCAGTGACCCTGAGCCTTGTCTGATGTCCCTACGTGCAAGAGGCTGTAACGTGCCTCACAGATAAGATAAGCTGTGTTCAGACATAAATTACAGGGTGTTAGCTGTGAGTTCAGTGTTAATAAGTCAACAATACATATTACATAATAGAAATACACATAAAGCAAAATCATATATTGATTATGTGATGAAAATGCTGTGAACAAAGACTCACAGGAACCAAACCGCATATCTCCCCTAGGAGCACTGGTTCCCACTCACTCACTCAGTGTTTGTGACAACTTTATAGAACATAACTACGAATAATAAGAATGGACTGTGAATATATGTATATACTATATTTCCCCTCCATAATAAAATCTTGCAAGTTTTTGAATAAAATTTAATAAAAGTTTTCAAATGATTTGCTACATCAAAGGGGATACCTTCTTTCTGATTTTTAAAATACAGTTGACCCTGAACAACTCAGAAATTAGGGACACTGACCCCCTCCCCCCATCCCCTGCACACTCGCAAATCCACGTGTAACGAGTCGGCTCTTCACATCCCTCTATTCTCAACCAAGGTCAAAACAAAGTCATGTAACACGAACTTTCCAAAAGCAGGGATACCTGCGCATTTTGATGCAAAGATGAAACACTGTCTTTTGTCAGAGAAACAGAATGGGGTGAATAATTTCATATGTGTCCCCTGTACGGGTTAAACAAAATATCCGTGTGGGCACTGACAGGATCTACTCAAAGCCGGAGTTGAAGACAAAGGTCCAAACAGGACATATTCGGTTCAGCTCTACTGGCTCCTCTGTCTGCAGACGGACTGCAGGAAAGTCACTGCGATGTCCACACCCTTTGCCAGATGTGGGCCCAGCCCATTCAGACAAGCAGCCCTGACCTTCTGGCAAATATAATAAATGTTGTGGGAAGTTCATCCTGATCAGCGGGGAGTGGGTGAACTGGATGGAAAAGACCTTTACGGAACAGAGTGAAACAAAATTTTGAATGACCGATCCCATTAAATTTTGTAGGAAACAAATGCTGTAATTTCGATATGAGATATAAGGGATAAAGTTAGCTGTGTATAACTTTTTTAGTTGGTTGCAAAATACAACAGACAAATTACATCCTGAAAGAACCAATGTGAAGAGCTTGATTTTTCCTCGAAATTGTTATGATTTCATGGGAAAATAGCTCTTGTTTAAATTGCTGTTTTTTCCTGCAGCTCTTCAACATTTTAGGCAAGTGGCCACTAGATATGACTACTTCAGGTTAACCTATAACGCACTTAAGTTACAGAGGACATTTAAATAATTTTCGGATGTATTCTCTGAAATGTCACCTTCTAGAATGAAATTTTAAAATAAATTCAAATTAAGATTATTTGATTGTCCCTAAGAACAATTTTTAACAAGACTGGCAATAATAATTGAGATGATTTAAACCAAAAACAAACAAACAAGGAAACCCCAAAAACTTAGATTTAAAGAAGACTGAGGTTGCTGTTATTATTTCAACAGTAATGTACTGATGTAATGACAGATTTTTTATTTCATTTTTCACTTACTACAGAAAGTCATAGTAAAATCAATGTGTGACTGAGCTTTCAGAGCCAGTAGATAGTTTTTGACTCATGAGCATGACAATAATAGAGTCTCACAAGGGCTATTAGAGGTGTTCGCAGCGCTCCCCTCTGACCCTCAGAAATGGCAGCGATGCCGTACAGAGATGGTAGATCGGTTAGCTGAGGCCACATAGCTGATGACTGTCAGAACAGAGCTGGGCCCACGAGAGCACAGAACCGGACTCGTACGTGTTGGCTCCATTCTCTCCTCCTATCAGCAGCTATGGCGTGTGGTCGCTCAATAGACGAGTCCTCATGGCCTTTCCCCAGCTCATTAGCTTTCAAACGTTAATGACCCTCCAGTAACTGGGGGTGCTGGTTTAATACGCAGAGCTCTGAAGCCCATTAGCGATTTGGGCTTTCAAACTGAGCAAGGAAGAACCTGAGAACGTGTATTTTTAAGTGAGCCTCCCCATTTACTGATGCTGGTGGCCTGAAGCAACCACTGTGAGGAAAGTACCTCAGAGCACAGGGCAGAGGAGATGCGTTCACAGATGATGCCTCCTCGGGCAGCGCCCGGCCCTGGCACCGCCATCATTTTAGACCCAGACGGCAAGCAAGTGACTTTTGTGATAGAGACGGCCTTGAGTCTTGTGCAATGTATGCAGGTGAAGGTAATTTCAAGGCTGTGCACTTTCAGGATGATTAAAAAGCTACATGTTTAAGTAGGGCTCCTTCAGGTAGGTTTTACATGAAGTAAAATCCACCATTTACAGCGGTAAATCTTGATGAGTTTTGACAAATATAAGTAGTCACATAACCACCAACACACACATGTCCCCTGTGTGTGTAGCCATCCTGTCCCTTCCTCCCAGCCCCTGGCGGTCCCTGATCTGACTGCCACCCCTGTACTTTGTCTTGTCCAGAATGCCACCAAATTAAGGCTCACCATACAGGTCCTTTTGTGTCTGGCTTCTTTACTTAGGATAACAGAGATTCAGCCATGCTGTTGCCTGGGTCCTCCCAGTGTAACTCGTGTCATCCAAGGGTAAGCTGTGTATGTGAAATCAGAGAGGGACAATAGTTGCTGCTAAGTGCTGAAGAATAGAAGGAATGAAAACAATTGGGGAGACAGCTGAAGTCTGCCAATTAACAAAGGGAACATTGTTTCTACAGGAGAAAATCAGGTGTCTGAGACCCGGGGTCTAACAGCACATGCTGCGCAGAGGTTCTGGCACCAGGAAGGAGGGACACTTGGAAGATGGGGGTTCCCCTTCGACTACATTCAGTGACAGATAATACAACAAAACTAACCATCTGAAGTGCAGTTCAATGAGTTTTTAAACGTACGCAGATATGTAACCATGGCTAAATAACGTCTTAGAAGATTTCTGAGATCCCAAAACGTTCCTCCCTGTACCTCTTCCACTAGCCCTGCCCCCACACCAGCCCCCTTGACACCTCTTATCTGTTCTCTGTTGTTAGAGCTTTGCCTTTTCAGAACTTTATGTAGCTTGAATCATACGCTGTGTCTGGTTTCTTGCACCCAGAGAGATGTTTTTGAGGTACTTAGTTGTAGCACGAATCATAGTTTATTTTTATTGCTGAGTAATATTACGTTTTATGAATAGGCCATAACGTTTCTTATCTCTTCAACAGTTGATAGATTTTCGGGTTGTTTCCATTTTGGAGTTCAATCCTAAGGTTGCTGTGAACATTCACGCACCTGCCTTTGTGTGGATACATGTCAGTGGGTGGGACGCTAAGGTTACAATGCTGGGTAAGACAATAATCTATTTCCTTTCCCAGACGGAGTAAAAGGCATGGGAGGATTTCAAGCAGAGGGGACGTACACGAATATATCATGTGGTTTTCTAGTTTATCCAGTCACGACAGCTAACACGGAGGAACAGACCACAGAAAGCAAAGGAAAGCAAGGCCAGTGAGGGGACGACTGCTAAAAATCCAGCCGAAAAATTTCATGATTTTCCAGTAGAAAAATCATGGAGCTTTGGACTAGATGGACCCATTTAAGTTTCAGCAGTGTAGGTATCCAGGATAAATTCCTGAGACTTAGCTGAAGCATCTCTCAACTATTAGTCATCCTGGACATTTAAATATGTCAAGATTGCATTCTGCTCAAGTGTTTAATTTAAACTTCCTCCCGGGAAGCCATGAATAAATGTAGATAACATATGCTAGTTGAGTAATTGCATTTTAAAACTGGACTGGTTTCAATGACACCATCATCTCCTTAACCCGAACATCTTAACTTTCCCCAGGAACTCACTCCTCAAGTTGTTAAATAGAACTTACTGAATATATTTACTTTATGAAAAGGAAGGACTTGACTTCGCTTTCAATTTTACAGTCACATTACTGCTTCAAGTTATTTTACAACAATGGTAATATTTGGACAATAGAGGCACTTTAAATACTTGAACCTTATCCTACATTTCTGAATTTTGTTAGTTCCCTTATTACATCAACCTTAGTTCCTAAAATCCTCTGCATATACATTTAAAATAAGTTTCTTATGATGTGCTGACATATTTCGAGATTCGATATTGTGTTCAGTTGAAGTCATTCATACTCCCTGTAACCACTTGCAGCTGCCCTATTGTGCTTCTTATCAGCAAGCTGCAGACCCGGTCTGAGAGTCCCTGCTGAAACTTATATTCCCTGGCTGAGAAACAATCTATCTCCTTTGGAAATTTAGAGGATACCTGGGAGGTTTTGGACTTAAAAAACAACAACAACAAAAAAAACTCTACGATGCCTTAGTTGTTTTGCTCCCCCACCGGATGTAATGAGATTTTAATTTCAACCTAAAACTATGTTTTTTTTAATGCTATTCCATTGAAGACTGACAGTGTAACATCATTCTTTACTATTGTCATTTTACAATTTATTTCATATTTCTGTATCATGTGATTGCATATATATATATATATATGTATATATATATATATATATATATATAAATTGACTCTCATGCCTTAGAATATTTCTATGGGATTTTTTAAAAGACTAATGCATTTAATTGTTCAGCTTTTCTTCTAGGAATCCCATATTTGCCAACTATGTAAGATGCAGTTCCAACCATACTAGTTGAAAGTAGGATACAGAGTGTTTTGTGGCAGATGATAATTTATTATGCCCTATTCTCTTCTTTAATTTCCATTTCTTCTCTCTCCCTTTATATGGATCCTTTCAATCGCACTTTAAACAAACTCCATTGTCTCTTCTTGAAAGAAAAGAATGGAGGAAAAAAAAAAACCTTTTCTGAACTACATTCAGTCTCTACTCCTGCTCCAAAAGCTGTCTTTACCTTTATCTCTAAAACCAAACTTCTTAAAAATTGTCAACAGTCAGTGTCTTCATGTGTTCATTTCACACAGTTATGAACCAACTGCAGCCTGGCTCTGCCGCCACCATTTCACAGACATTGCTCTCACCAGGGTCATCGCTGATCGTCCTTAATTGCTCCAATGTTCTTAAAGCCGTTCTCTCCCTCAGCATCTAGGACAGCCAGCAGCCTGGCTGCCACCGCTTCACAACCACGTCTCCTTCACCTTCCTTGTGGGACTCTTTCCTGCCAACTGTGTATCGAGGAGGTGTATTCATCAGCGCTGTGCCCCCGTTTCCTTCTCTCTGTCCCCCTGTCTCTCTGTCTCTGTCTCTCTCTCTCCCCCTCTCTGTCTCTCTCCTCTCTCTCTCTCTCTCTCCTCTCTCTCTCTCTGTCTCTCTCTCTCCCTCTCTCTCTCTCTCTGTCTCTCTCTGTCTCTCTCTCTGTCTCTCTATCTCTGTCTCTCTCTCTGTCTCTCTCTGTCTCTCTCTGTCTCTCTCTCCCTCTCTCTCTCTCTGTCTCTCTCTCTGTCTCTCTCT
>NW_017732749.1:105023-121521 GCF_001890085.2 Hipposideros armiger | reverse complement strand
TCTCTCTCTCTCTCTCTCTCTCTCTCTCTCTCCACACACACACACACACGCATATGACAGTAGCAGAGACGACCATGCACTGACCTCTCTCCCCAGCCCGCGTGTCCGCCCCTACCTGCCAATCACATAGGCTTGCATGTCTGATACGGAAATGGCATAATATTAGAGGCCATCTCCTTCCTAAACCTGAATCAGTTTTGCCAACCACGTTAATAAGTGTGGTAACTGCTGCCCCACCACCCAGTAATCCATGCTAATAATATCTTGGGTAAGTATTTTATTCCCTCTCACACCTAAGCAATGAATCATCAAGACTCCTTTCATATCGGCTCCAAACACCTCCTGGATTAACCCACTTCTCACACCCACTTCCATCCCCTAGCTCCTGCCCCCGTTCGTGATTAGGTCACAACTAGGGCCTCTGGCCTCCCTCCGCCTCTGCAGTGCCGCTTCTTCCAGCAGGCACGCAGGTCTTTTCAGTCATCTGACTGGGGTGGGGCGGGCTGAACTCCCCCTTTAGGTGCGCACAGCCATGGTCCCCATCGCGTGGCATCGGTGCCTGAGTGTGACAGGCCCTGGTTCACGTGGCTCCTACAGTGGGGGTGGGGTGGGGAGTGGAGAGCAGGCCACTCACTTCTAAAACACTTCCCAGAATTCGCCCAAATTCAACTTTTAGTCACATTGAAAGTGACACTGCAGCAGTCTGACCCCTCGCTGATCCCTCCCTCTCTCCCCGAAATGTGGTCACTTCTCTTCCCCTTCCCCCACCTGGCCTGGGATGCCTGGTATATTTTTATCCTTGAAATATTGAGATATGTTTTGGAGTTCATAATCCTGCATGGAATTTTCATAACCATTGTTTTCCGTCAATTTCAATCTTTGCGTAGCCAAACTGAAATATTTATTTGGTTATTTATTTTAGGGAAATAATTTTACTGTCTTCTACCAAATCAACTCTCGACATTTCCTATCCATGCTCTAATTTATTGGGCTTTTTCTCTGCATCCCCGTTTATTAAGAATTCAATCATCAGCTGCATTTGTTACGCTTTTTGTTTTTTTAGACTAATTGACTTTTGAGTTCTATAATGATGCTACTTTGATCTTGTTTTCTTAGCTTTGTGTTGTCTTATTTCAGTAGTTATATTTTCTCATCTTTGTAGCTCCTGTTTTATTAAATGAAATTATTTTAAGTTAATCTCTAGAACAAATCAGTCAGAGAGGTTTAATTTTTTTTCCCCTCATAGGTTATGTTTTTGTTAAGACTAGATTTTCTGGGTTTGCTAGGATCCTTTATTACCTTTTAATTATATCATTTTTTCACATGTGCCATACCATTAAAAATAAACATCCAGGTGATAAAACATTTTTCAGTGAAAACAAAAAGCTATCAAGCCATGAAAGACACAGAGGAACCTTAAATGCATACGTATGGCTGAGTGAATGCAGCCAACCTGAAGGGGCTGCACCCTGGGTGATTCCAACTGTCGACATCCTGGAAAAGGCACAGCTATGGGGACAGGAAAAGGACCAGTGGCTGCCAGGGGCTTGAGGGGAGGGATGAACAGGGGCAGCGCAGCGGATTTTCAGGGCAGTGAAACTACTCTGTAAACACTATGATGGCAATGCATGTCATGTGACTTTTGTCCAAGCCCATAGAAGGTACAGCCCCAAGAGTGAACATTCTTGTAAATGACAGGCATTAATAATTATAATAATTACTTAATAGTAATGGCACCTAGAAAATGGCCAAACTAAGATTTGAGCCTAGGTCAGTGCTATTTGTACTTAGAAAATAATAATAATGTATCAATGTTGGCTAAAAATGTAATGTCACCCAATGGCCCATCTCTTTTGCACGTATGGACGCCATGCTCTGTTAACCACAGCTGTCGCTCTCGGGCCTTCAGGTCCCCTGGCAGCAGCAGCAGCAGTCAAGCTGGGATTCAGGTCCAATAACCGTGAGCGATCCCATGGGAAGTTCTGGCATTAGAACGGCCTGTCAGGATCGCCCCCAGGTGGCAGGATAGTCACGCCTCCATGTGTCCACACTGATGCAGAGAGGATGTGAACTGCTCTGGAACAGGCCTGATCCTGGAAAAGACAGGGCCTGGCCCTGAAGGCGAACTCTGCAGGGGCCGAAAGGCCAAAGCTGCCAGTGCCCCCAGCACCGGGCGCGAGTCCCTGTGGACGTGGAATCAGACCCGATGGCACGGGTTGTCCCACTTCCTGTCCGTTGAAGAATGGTTGAAGGACTTGGAGGTATTTGGCTTCCGGAAGACAGTGAGGAAGGAGAAAGGAACGTTTGTGAGTCAGGCTCTGACGTCTGAAGACCAGTCACACAGCAGAGGGTGACACCTCCATCAGTGCGGAGTATGGCTCGAGTTTCAGACCCGAAAAACCAGAACCCTGCACCACAGGGAGTGCGCATCAGTGACAAAGCGCGAAGGGCGTCCCAGGAAACGCCGCATCCAGCAGGAAAAGGGACTTCAGTCCATGTTAGGGCCCTCGAGACCCTAATGTCCATTCTTCTGTTCCATGTCTCACCTCTCCTGCCACGTATTCTTTCTGCGATCTTGTAATACATGTTCACACAGAGCATAAAGATTGATGCAAGTGCGTGAAAACGCGCCCGCTGGCTCCTCCCCTGCGCTGGATGAAGGCAGGTTTCCAGGCCTTTTTGTTCCTTGGGCAACAGTGAGCATCCCTTGCCCATGTTTCTTACCCAACCATTAATACTCCATGGCAAACTGCCTGGGGGCAGTGGTGAGTGCCCTGCGATTAAATCTCTCTGCGTGTGAATTTTTTGTTTGTTTGTTTTGTTTTGTTTTCACCTGCTTTGTTGTGATATGTATGTTTCCCTTTGGGAGACATACTCAAGAAAACTAGGAAATTCAAGGTTAAAAATACTGCCTCCACTCCCTCTCTACAATGCTGCCTGCTTCTCGCTCTCGTATATCCAAAGGAAAACTTATCATGTATTTTATGGCTGTCATCAGGCTCCAGCATTCTTGAAAGAAAGCATCGAGGTTACGTCTGGAATCCATACAAAATACTGTCCTGTTTGTAAAGTCACTCAGCAGACCAAAGACATGGAGGGACCGGACTTTCTTCACTGTTTCTAATGAAATGACCAGAGGTGCCCACCAAGATGGCAGGTGTTTCTCAGAAAAAGCTGAGGTTTCCCGGTCTATGTGACAATATTTTAATACCACAGGATTCTTGATTATTTATGTTCTAAACGTGGAGCAAAAGAAATGCTACTTTGAGTGTCTTTATGTAAACGACTTCCATGAATATTGCTGAATTATAGCTTTATCTCATAAAATGACATTTGTTTCTGGAGCTACCAGGAAAAATAATAAAGCAGAAATCCTTGTTCTAAAGTGAAGAATGGCCCTACCGTGGACACTGCCATTAAACCTGGCACTTTGGCATGACAGCAAGCTTGAGATGAGTTGTGAGGTTTTGTATTAAAAATTACAAATTCCCTTTCCAAAAACATAGTAAATAAACTCTCCCCAGGCTTTAGAAGCTTATTTGGTTTTTGAAATGTAGTTTGAAGGCATCTTTTTGGAATAAGGGGTTCCACACACCCATCCTTGCTGTTTTCCCAATCGGAATATGTGAATAGTTTACATTTTAAAAAATTGATTTCTTAGGGGCTATGTCTACTAATTTATGTAAAAATGATATGCATATGTTTACATGTTCAGAATTGCATGCTGTTCACCACGAGAAATTCCCTAGAGAAATTAATGCTGACAATCCGCATATCTGAGGAATTCTTTTCCCATCATTGGGAAATTCAGAGAAAAGAGATTTCAATGATTTTTTTTTCTAATGAGAGCAAAACTTGACTTACACGAATGCTTTAATCTTAAATATTTAAATATTTTATGATGTTTTTAAGCATTTATTATATCATTCTGAAAACTATTTGTGTCTTTCAAATCAACAACCTAGTTAAATGCATCTCGATGACAACATAAGCTCCTAAGACATCACGTTTTTCTCAAATGTATCCTGTGATCTACACTAACCTAGCTACACGACATGGTGAGATCAGACATTAACATAAACACGGGCAGCGCTGAGTGGCTTGGCGGGTGGGCCAGGGGACTGGCGGGAGGCTGGTCAGAAGGTTGGGGACAGGAAGTCTCAGTGTGGGTATGAGGGTGGACATACTGGAGCAGACACGAGGGTAGTGACCTCTGCATTGCATGGGACCCCCATAGGAAGCCCCACTCCAGCAGAATCACCAGACAGCGAGTGACACAATGACTTGGTCACCTGACAACACCCAGCCTTTATCATTGGCTGCCCGATGCTGCCATGTTGGCCATGAGCACGCTGACGACAATGGAGGCTGTTCACGGATCCCGCTGCCCAAAAGCACAGCTAAGAGCGCTTTGCACAGTAACCTCTGTCAGAGGCTGACTCCTGGGTCTTCAAACTCCGACACAGGACAACAAGGTGATTGTTTTTTCTAATGAAGATGATGGGTTCCGAAGTGAGGGAGGAAGATTCTAGCAACACAGCAGAAAACAGTTACATATCCTCTCCTGTTTCACAGCTTAGCTTATTTCAACCCCGTCTTGCTTCAGCGAAGTTCATGCATTATTTTTACCAAGGTGGACTCTCAGTCAACATTAATATTGATAGTGGTAATATACTACTTTTTATTGTTCTCACGTCCCTCTTCGTAGAAAAGCTTCAGAGTTCATTCACTTGAGATCCGAATCGCTTTTGCACAGGGACCAGGTAACTTTTAGTACGATATAAATCCTTGCTTAGTCCCACTATGAAAAGCTAATTATAAAATTATTTGTCCACATGTCTATCGTCACAAACTCACCAGTTTTCAACTCTGGTAAAGGGAAAAAAGGGGAAACCCAGATGTTCCCTAACATGCGGTCGGTCTATCCACAAAGCAACCCGAATGCGTGAGCACCCTGGCGCCCTTCCTACAGAGGCCTGAAGATGGGGTGGCATGGGAGAAAACACGAGGCTAAAGATGCCCGCTCTGCATGGTGCCCCTACAGAAAGCTCCACCATCAAAGTGGGGGTTCCCGTGATGCCAAGTTAAGAGGTCCTGTGAGTCATGACCATGGCACATGGCCATGGTCCCTTTGCACTGTCATAAAATCAGCCATGTAAATGGTGGTGTGGGTAAGGGGGACATTTATGAGCTTGTCACTGGTGCATCGTTTTCAAGTAACACCTCTCATGTACAGCACCGTGTAGCCTAGACCTTCTCTTCACATTACAAGCATAACAGGGAGTCGGGATAACCACAGGAATGGTTGGGGTGAAAGTCACGAAGGCTCCTTCAAAAGCTCTGAGCTACAGTCTGGCCACATTTTGACAAAAGTGATCACTTCCTTTATTTTGCCCTGGGGCTAAATTTCTAATGAAAAAATAAAAAAGTAAAAATAAAAATTACAGAATGCACATTGAGCTAAATCGTAAGTGTGATAGAAAAGCATTGCTGCTAAACAGTCACATAAACTCAAACTGAGATTAATTGCTCACTTACAAGCTAAAATGAGGGATAAAGAAAAGTATTTTCTTTCCATCTAAAGTGCTGCTTTTAGTTACAATACACGTGCCCCAACATCATGTTGTTTTAAGAATTATGAATAATTCAGTTTGATTCATGGTGATTAAATATTTGAAAGGAAAAAACAAAAAGAAGTTATATTTACTGATAAGCGGATTTTTATTGAAGCCAATGTTATTGTCTGAAGTAAAACCATACGCCATGCGTGGGTTGCTAGCTGAAGAGCTGATGGAAAAATTCTAACTTCTGATCGCATATAAGGGTTTGTTTAGGGATCTGGCATGTGTCGTTCTTACTGTGTGCAGCCCTGCTGAAATCAAGCAAAGACCCCATCTTCACAAATGGACAAGTGTGGGAGGGGCAGAAAGGTGCTCAAGTCTGCTTCCTTCAGGGAACACTGATGTCACAAACAATGCTGTTTGTGGTCAGGTCACACGAGACAACTCTGAACTTTACTGGTGCCCTGAAGGGAACAAACCTCACACACCTGCATGATTTCATCCAGAAAAAAGGCTCCAGGCCCAGATAATGTCTTCTAGAAACTTCTAGAAACTCAGCAGAGACGGAGAGGAGGGGACAGCTGCAGAGTGGTCCCTGGGAAATGCCACCATCTAGAAATTGAGAAAAGGAGTTGAGTCCATGAAAACTCACTGAGAAGGACAGCCAGTGCAGGAGGAAGAAAACCAGGCACGTGTACCCTCCTGAAAGCCAAGTTTAGAAAGAGTACGTGAGAGGGGAACTTCGGAGATAGTCAAGTGCTGACTTCATGTGGGTGCACAGCCCAGGAGGAGGCAGGACAGCTGACCGTTGGCACTCTGATGACCGGCTGTGTAGAGATTATTCAGATCGTTGGCTGAAAATGTTTGCTAGTGGCTGTGGGGATGGAAGTGTGACTGGAAAAAATCAAGAGAAAATGAAAAGTGAACACGGGGAGCCTGAGGTTCATCACTCTTGAGGATTTGGGCAGAATGAAGGTTTTTGAAATCAGGACAATCGGTTATGGAAGTGAATTGTTCCAACAGAGACAGGAAAACTAAAAGAAAATGAGCAATTTCTGGAACAGCCTGGAGCAGATGACAGAGCACAGGGTCCTGTGGGGAAAATGATGAGAGAGAAACACGGACGACGCCTTGTGAGACGGAGGCCACGTGGGTCACTGGGAGGCCTGATGACGACAGCTGAAGAAAGTTTCCTTTTCTGAGTGAACGCAGAAGCAAAGTCAATAGCTGAGAAGGAAGAGAGAAAACAGGGTTCAACATCTGCACTTAAAAGTGCATAAATGAGCATGAGGATAAGCATGAGTTGACTCGGTGATGGTAACCAGAGTGCCAGGCAGTGCTAGGAGCCCCCGTGAGGTACGTGAGCTTCCACGTGTACAAGTTACAGAAAAACCTGTAATTTTTCTACAGCCAAGTTTAGCTTCTGCTTGGGTGTAGCTGCAGAGCAGATAGAGAACTTGATTAAGGAAGAACTCCTTACATAAATTAAATGCAAAATTATTTTTATGCTTATACACATACATATCATGTTATTTTCTATAAAGGAGTTTCATTCTGTGCATCCTGTTTATAATCTGCTTTGTAGTCACTCAGTAATATATTCTGAATATGTTTCTATAGGATGTGAAAAACACAGAGTTAAAGCATTGTTTTACACAGTTGCATTGAATTCTGCTATATGTATATGTAACCCATCTGTTACTATTGCTACTTGTCTATTTTTAATTTGTCCTATTATTAAAATGATAAACTGTGAACATTTTGTGCATATATCATATTTTTTTCTCACATTATATTTTAGGAAATGGAGTTTGGGGGCCAAAGATATTTAGATACTTTTGTTTGTAAATGAGCACTCTCTACTTCCACTTTCAGGAAGATGGAGTAGCTGTACTTTTCTCTATTTTTTCTGTAAGTTACAACTGAAAACCCTGTACATTATATGTAAACAAACATAAGAAGGCTCTGAACCATGAAGAAAAGGCAGACCACCTAAGAATCTCAGGACCCAAGCAATGAATCGTAGTGAGTTCTCTGGGTTTTCTTTTTGCCTCTTACGTACAAGACTTGGAGGTAAAGAAGCCAGCAGCCCAGAAGTGCTAAGTACGGGAAAATATGTCCCAACCAGAGTCCAGCCTCTGTAGCCAAAGGAAAATGAAAAGAGCATTTTAGAAAAATAAGAAATATTTATACAACAATGGCCCTACTCCAGCAAACACTACAGAGAAATATCTGTGCCCCACGCCACCCATGCCCGGAAAGCCCACGTGGGACACCTGCAGCCCCACCTGGGAAGCTGCGATGAGGAGGCTCCCACGGCTAGGAAAGCCGTGTCGTCGTCCAGTGGGAACTGCAGTGTTCAGCCCACCAGCTGGAAATGAGCCCGCATCCCATGGAGGCAGCGGAGGGCCCGTGGAGCGACTGGACTCCCAGCCCACCTGGCAGTCACAGGAAGCGTCCTCCTGCCCACTGGACTGACTCAGTGGAGACTCAGGACTTTCATAATGACCCAGCAATCACAAGACAGCTCACATCAGTGCCAGTCGAGACCATGCTGGCAGCTGCGACGCCCAGCCCACACAGCAGGCATGAGGTACGGTGTCTTAGATGCCAGTGGAGACTCAGTGTGGATCCTGGCCTTCCACCTGCCCTGGGGGGTAATGAGGTGCTGTCCCCCGCACTCCCCCAGAACAGTCAGAGGAGCCAGCTAAAAAAGGAGGTTTAAATAAGCCAAAGAACCTCCTAACAGCATTTTAACATGCCCAAGAGTCAATTAAAATCTTTATATAAAGAACCAGGAAGATCTGAAACTGAATAAAAAATGCACAATTAATATTATATGTGATGACATCATGATGCGAGAGATGTTGGAATTATCTAACAAAGATTTTAAAACAGTCATAAAAAAATGCTTCAACTGGTTATTACAAAAAAAACCACTTCAAACAAATGAAAAATAGAAAACCTCAACAAAGGCATTGTCCCAGCAAAGAAACATAAAGAACTGATGGAAAATTTAGACATGGAAAACAGAATAATCAAAATTAAAGCTTAGTGGATGGGCTCAAAATCAGAAACGAAGGGATAGAGGAAAGAACCAGTGAACTGGAACATAGAACAACACAAATAACCTAATTTGCAAAACAGAGAGAAAATAGGAACATGTGAGATTATTTAAAAAGGTCTAAAATGTGTGTCATTGAAGTCCCAGAAGAAGAGAAAATAGACAGTGTACCTAAAAAGTACTTGAAACAATAATGGCTGAAAATTTCCCAAATTTGATGAGATATAGAAACATACAGATTCAAAAGCCGAGCAAACCTCCAACATGATAAACCCAAGGAAATCTACACCAAGACATCATAATGGAATTTCTGTAAAAAAAAGAAAAACAAAAAAATCACATTTTTTTCTATAGGCGAAAAACAATTCAAATGACAACAGATTTCTTATCAGAATCTAAATAATCCATGGGTAAAGAAAAAATCTCAAGGTAAATTTAAAGATGCACTGAACTAAATGAAAAGTGAAAACACAACATGTTAAAAATTTTGGAACACAGAGAAAGCAGTCCTGAGAGGAAAATATATGGCACTATGTGTAGCATTAAATGCAGACATTAGAAGAGGAAAAGTCTGAAATCAAGAGCCTAGAAGTGCAGAAGAAACACAAAGAAGACATAATTGGGAAACAATAAAGCAAAAAAGCAAATCAGTGAAATTGATAACAGAAAACAATAGAGAAAAATCAAATAGTTTGTTCTCTGATAAGATCAATAAATGGAACAAAACTCTAGTAAGACATAAAATGAAAGAGAGAAGAAACAAGTTACTACTATAAGGAATTCAAAAGGATAACAAAGGAGTATATTCTATGATCAACTCCACAAATACAGTTGCCAACTTAGATAAAATGGGCTAATTTCTTGCAAAACACGAATTATCCAAATTCATTCAATATGAAGTAGATAATATAAATAGCCCTATAAATCTTTAAAAATTTGATTTGTAATTTAAAAACTGCAATAAGAGAAATCTTCAGGCCCAAATAATTTCAATGGAAAATACTACCAAATATTTAATGAAGAATTAACACCAATTCTACACAATCTCTTTATAATAGATGAGGCCAGAACATTTCTAATTTCATTTTACAGAGTTAAAATTACCCAGATACCAAAACCAAAGTACAAAAAGTAAAAATACAGCATAATATTCCTCATGAATATACACACAAAATATTTCAAATATTAACAATCAGTTATATTCAGTAATATTAAATGCAGTAATATAAAAAAGATTTATACACCATAACCAAGTGTGGTTTCTTCCAGAGATGCATGTTTAAAACATTCAAAGTAACTCACTAAATTAACAGGCTAAAGAAGAGTCACATGATCATATCAATTAATGAAGAAAAGGCATTTGATGAAATCCAATACTCATTTGTGACAAAATACTTAGAAACAATTAAAGAGGGACGTTTCCTCAACTTGAAAAGGAGCCTCTACAAACCTTGCAGCTAACTTGTACTTAAATGTGGGGGAGTTAACGCTTCCCCCTTCAGGTCAGGGACCAGGCAAGGGGGTCAACTTTCAACCGTTATTTTGCTTAGTCTTGGAAGTTCTAGGCAGTGCAACAAGGCAAGAAATGGAAATAAACTGATTACATATGAGGAAGGAAGCAATTAAAGTCGACACTATTTGCAAATAAGTCTACATAGAAAATTCTAACAAAAATAGGGGGGAAAAGCCTAATAGAAAATAGAAGTAGAAAATTTTCACTTGTGTTCTCATAGAAGATTGTTTACGTATATTCCTGAGAAATATACAGACAAGAACAAGAACAAACTCTCCTAGGGCTAATAAGTGAGTTCAAGAAGGTTGTAGAAGAGCAGGTTCAAAATGGCAGAGTAGGTAAACACCGTGCCGGCCTCATCCCATGAACACATCCAAATTACAACTAAATTATAGAACAACCAACCTAGGGAACCATCTGAGTCTAGCTGAACAGAAGCTTTATAACTGAGGACATAAAGAAGCCACATCAAGGCTGGTAGGAGACACAGAGACTCAGAACGGGCCCCACACCTGCGTGTGGTGAATGAGAACCAGGTGGGACATCTCAGCAGCAGAGGTTCCTCCCAGAGGAGCGTCGGACCCCAGCCCCGACAGGCTCTCCAGCCGGGAGTACTGTTATCAGGCATAGGAGCCCAACAACACCTGGCTGTGAAAAACAGTGGGGATTCTGACCATCCAGGTGGAACCAAAGGCTTTAGAAAATCCAAACATCTTCTTAAAGGAACCACACACAGATTTGCTCATTCACAGGTACTCACCTTGGGCTCCAGCAGAGACTCAGTGACTAGGGGGACTGACAGAGGCATACGAGGAGAGACTGTGGTGTGTGGCTTCAGGGCAAAAGCTGAAGGATAGCCAGCGTTGTAGGGGGTCCTCCTCCCATGCAGCCGTGCAGCCTGCACGCAGGTGCCATCTTGCCTGTGTTGAGCCCGCCCCCTCCAAACAAACCTGAATCTGATTGGCTTGGTGAGCATTGCTGCTCTGCCCTGCTGACTCACTGGGACTCCATCCCCAACTCTAGAGGCACTTTCTCCAAGAGCAGCCAGCCCTGCCCTCATTGCAACCTTTCTTTGAAAACCATCGGAGTCAGGCGGCGATTGGCTTTAATGGGCTCTGAAATGGTTGTTGAATAGCTCCAGACTCAGCACTGGCACCAAACCAGAGTCTATATTAACCTGGTGACCACAACTCTTCCTACTCTAGTGACTCCCTGAGACCCTGGCACACCCAACTCTGTACTGCACAAGGCTTTATCAGTGACTGAACCTTGAGGGAGCCGCCAGGGGGCAGCAGGTCTCTGGGTGTCCTGGCTTTTTGCAGTGACCCCAGATTCGGTACTGGTGGCAGCTGTCCTCAGTTTGCAGCGTGGCCTCTCCCACACACCTCCAGGTTTAGCACAAGCAGCAAACAACAACCAATCACTTTGTAGCTCCTACCAGGTAGTCTCCACCTGGTCACAGGCAGTGACAGACCTGGCCCTTCACTAGAGCTCCTCTCAAGGGGCTCCAGAACTAACATTCTTGGAGGTCGGCTTCAGGGCACAGCAAAGCACCACCCAATTAGCCCCCAAAGCACCACACACAAATGGTGGTCTCAATAGTCACCAGATCCCACTGGGGCAAATCCCACTTAGTGAGACAAGCCCCCCACACAGCAGCCTGTAAGCTGTGGACATGGCCAAACCCCACCCTGTGACACCGATAGAAATCAAGGCTCAACTATAACAGATCAAAAGACATAGGAGGGCCAAATGGATAAAAAACAAGACCCTCACGTATGTTGCCTACAAGAGAGTCACTTCAGGTCGAAAGACACACACAGACTGAAAGTAAAGGGATGGAAAAAGTTATTTCATAAAAATGGAAATAAAAAAAAACAAAAAAAAAGTTGGGGTAGCATACTTACACCAGACAAAACAGACTTTAAAACAAAGGCTTAACAGGAGACAAAGAAGGGCCCAGTAATCCCATTTCTGGGTATTTATCCAAAGAAACCCAAAACTCTGCTTCGAGGAGACGTTTGCGTCCATATGTTCATTGCAGCCTTGTTTACAATGGCCAAGATGTGGAGGCAGCCTGGGTGTGTGTTGATGGTGAATGGATAAAGAGGAGGTGGTACGTATATACAATGGAATATTGCTCGGCCAGGGAAGGGGATGGGTTCTTGCCATCTGCGGCAGCATGGATAGACCTGGAGGGTGTTATGCTGAGTGGAGCATGTCAGACATTCAAAGACAGATACAATGTGATTCCGCTTATATGTGGAAGCTAAAGGACAAAATTAATAAACAAAACAGAACACACTCACAGATACAGAGAATATTATGATGGTTGCCAGATGGGAGGGGGCTAGGAGTGTGGGTGAAAATCCCTTCACCTTTTCACCCCAACCCCCTCCCATAGATCACCCCAACAAATCCAGTACCCCTCTGACAACATAATAACTGTATTGTCATACGTATTTATTACAATATTATTGACTATATTCCTTATGCTATACCTACATCCCCATGACTGCTTGGTAACAACCAACTTGTACTTCTTAATCTCTTCCCCATAACTCAAAATGGACACAGCCTTAAATGTAAAATGTAAAATTATACAACTTTTAGAAAAAAAGAAAATATTTGGAATCTAGAGTAGAGGTGGGACAAATTATTTGCAAACCATATGTCTGGCAGAGGCCTAGCAGCTAATGTATATGAAGAATCTCAAAACTCAACAGAAAAAAAAAATCCAATTAGGAAATGGGTAAGAGACATAAAGAGACATTTCACCCAAAGGGTATATAGGTGATAAATAAGTACATGACAATGTGTTCAACCTCATCAATCACCAGGGAATACAAATTAAAACCATCATAGGAAGTCACTACACACCTGTTAGAATGGCTAAAATAAAAAAATAGTGAAACACCAAATGCTGGTAAGCATGCAGACAATGGATCACAGAAACAGTGTATCAAAAAGGATACAGCCACTCCAGAAAGTTTGGCCATTAAAAAAAAAATTGTGCAGTTGTCACATGACCCAACACATCTACCTATGTTTTTCTCCTCAAAGAGTTGAATACTTATAGTCACACAAAAACTCGGCACAAATATTTAGGGAAGCTTTGTTCACAATAGCGAAAAATTGGGAACAACCCAGTTTTCTTTCAATGACAAATGGGTAAAAACTTTTGTGTATCTATTTCAGGAAATACTGCTTAGTAACATAAAGGAAAAAACCCCAAACAAACAAAAATCCCCAAATGGCACAGGCCTTCTTATTCCTCTTAACATGCTTGAACGGCAACATGACACAAATGGAGAACAGGTTTAGTGCCTGCCAGGGTTTAAGGAGTAGGCAGGGGAGGGAGTGAAGTCAGTCATGAAAATGTTGTTTTTTGACTGTGTCATTAATAACCCAGTAATACTGTTCTAAAGATTTGCAAGATGTTACCACCGGGGGGGAAATGGGTAAAGAACACAGAATCTCTACACATTAATTCTTTCAACTGAATGTGATTCTACAATTATCTTGAAATGAAAAGCTTAATTAGGACAAAAGGTACTGTCACTCTATCCTTCAGTAGTGATTTAAACTCCCACTAAAAACATCATGAGTGTCCTATTCATAACTGTCATAAACAGGGGGTATTGCCAATCACACCTTACTTTTTGCCAGCCATCAATCTCCATTATTCTGTAGTTCTGTTTCTCCTTGATTTGCTTTTTCTTGCTTTTGGCTATTATTTAAAACATATTCTTTTTAAAATTTAACATATTTATTCATTTGATTTTTATCTTATATAATACATTTATAAAATATGTGTTTCACGTTAAGATTTTATTTTCAAATCAAAACTTTTTGCCCAAAATTATATTTAATAAATATGCATAAAGATATGTGGCTTCTGACTAAGTCATGTTTAGAAATAACTCAGTTAGAAACATTATCAGTCTAAACACATTTCAGAAGCACCTAATTTTATTGTGGTGGGATTATGGTCTCCTTTTCAGGAAAAGTCTGCCACTGAGGATGTGAACACAGCCCTTTGCCATGTACTGCCTGTTTTTCTATAAAAAGTGTATTAAACGGTCTCAATGTCCACAAACAAAAACTGGAAATAATGACAGTACCTGGTTCTTAATAAGCTTGTCGAAAGGAATAAATGAGCAAAGGCTTGCAAACTGCGTAAGGCTGCTTCACACTTACAAAGACTTCTAAAATGTGGTGTTGTTGATCTGACCGTAATTGGACATCTTTTTTTTTTTTTTACCTAAAAGTCTGTTCTCTGAATAGAAAGAAGTACATAGTGCCTTAAAAATCTTTTTTCTTTTTTTTTAACGTCTTCCTTGAAAAAAAAATCAGTGTTTCTTTAGCCTTCATTCAGCACCACGGGGACGGTCGGTGGCCTTTCACACACCTGTTTGTCCCGCCCTTTGGAGACCCTCAACCTTGAGCGCTCTTTATCCCAGAGGCGTGGCAGCCCCCCCTCACTTCACCCGCAGCGAGTTGGGGGGCTGAGCGCCTGGCTGAGCGCTTCCCTGGGATGACCCGTTGGAACCGTTCGATGACCATCCGCAGCCTTGGCAACTGGCGCTGGTTCGCTGATGCCAGCGCTGTGTGCACAGGGACCTCCTTGGGTTCATCACAGCGCCCTCGGCGCCGCCAACGCCAGGCCCTCACCCCACGCAGCCGTGTGTCCCTGCCCACGCGTCATCGTTACCATCGCCCTCCATCCAGGCCCACTGAGCAGCCGCAGGGCTCTTCCTCCAAAGGCTGCTCATTCTGTCATCATCTCGCTGCTTTCTCCACTCTGCAGCAGGCTGGTTAGCAGTTAGCCCCAGTGCAGAGCATCATGATGTGTTTGGGGAACTCTGGTCCATTATTCAGCCTTTTGAATTCTATTATAATTCCATGCTCCAGGTACTAAGTAGGATTTATATTCATATTTTGAATAATCTGTATAAAAGAAATAGTAAAATAAAATATTTAAATTATTTCAAAGAATCGTTCTGAAATTATAACTTTCTCCTTAAATTCGGTCATCTGCTGCGTAAGGACATTTCAGTCAAAGGTAAGCCTCGTATTCAATTATGATACCATGAGATGATCATGGACCTGCAAAGTTCCCATCCCTGCCTGCTGTCGTAGCCATGGAAACGTTGCAGAGCACCGCATAACTCACGTGTTTATGGTGATGCTGGTGTCAACCAACCCACTGCGCTGCCTGTCGTGTGGAAACATGTCACCTACATCATGTACAGTACAGAACCATCAAAATGATGACAAACAACCATGTTACTGGTGTATGTGTTTATTTACATTGACTCTTGCACAGTATCAGAGCCAGGGACACTGACCGTCACATAGTGGAAAACTTGCATACAACTTTTGACCCCCCAAAAAGTTAACTATAGTTGCCCTAGGTATCTGAGGGGGATTGGTTCCAGGACCCCTCAGATACCAAAATGCAGGGTGCTGAAGTTCCTTGTATCAAATGGCAGAGATCAATGCATACAGTCGCTGCCCCCCACACACACATCTGCGGATTTCCAACAACAGGTCAAAATGACTGTTTTCAATCCACATTCGATTGAATGCAAGGATGCCAAACCTGGGGACATGGAGGGCTGACAGTATAGTTATTGAAAAAGAACCACGTGTAAGAGGATCTGCACGGTTCAAGCCAGTGTTGCTCGAGGGTCCACTGCGTTATACTTGTATCGTTATTTTAGAGTGCACTCTTTTTACTTATGAAAATGTTTGCCGTACAACAGTATTGCTGTTATGCTGGCAGCACCCTCACGCGTCCCGTGTTCACCATGGAAGTGCCTCTGTGATCGTCACGCCATGACATCCTCACCTGATGACACATTTCTCAGAACGTAACCCCAGCTGTTAAGGGCTGCATGCCTGAACTTACACAAACCTACACGGTGTCACTCTCTGCACACCCAGGCTATGCCACAGCCTCAGCAAGGCTGTACTGTCACTGGACTGAATACTGCAGCAATTGTGACACAGTCATAAGTATTTGTGTGTCTAAACATATTATAGAACAGGTGCAGTTAAAATGCAGTGTAATAGATAAAAAACGGTACGCCTGTGCAGGGCCCCCACCATGAGTGGAGCCTGCAGGACCGGAAGCTGCTCTGGGGGGAGGCAGTGAGGGAGGGGGAGTGGGGGTGACTGCCTCGGACAGGACTGTGCACAACTGCTGGCTGTATACACACCGCACACTTAGCCTACACTACATGTACAAAAAGACTTCTATTTTTTCAATAATGAATTAACCTTAGCTTACTGTTCATTTTTACTTTACAAACATCTGAATATTTTTAACTTTTGACTCTTTTGTAATAACACTTA
>NW_017732749.1:101475-103073 GCF_001890085.2 Hipposideros armiger | reverse complement strand
TTTTTTGTCTTTCAAAATTCCTCTTCTCCTATACCAGGAGACGGTGGATTTCTCAAGGGTAGAAGTTCATTTTCTTTATCTCTCTATATCCTGAGCCCATCAGCATGGCTGGTGTATAGTAGTGGCTCACTTATCTATTGACAAAGTAATTGATTCACAGATCCTGGAGAATGCCATGTTACTTTTTATGCTAAAACTTTAAATTTTGCTTCTATTTCATTAATGGTACAATAATTGTATTTTAAGTATGATCCATTCTTTTCATTTTTTCAAAGTGTTTTCAGTATTAGGGTGATTATTGTTAGTCCTCAGTAAAAGCAGAGAGGTCGGGTGCTATGATTTATAGTTGAACAGGTGAGGTAACTGTCTGGTCCCACCACAGGTAAAGCAGGGTGGGGCTGCATACAGGCTTTCAACGGCCTGGGTCCCACTGTGCACCCGGGAAAGGCCCACGCTGGTGCCATGAATATCTAGGGCAGTTACCAGACGCAGTGCCCATCGGCCTGACAGTGAAGAGGTCTCGGTTCCTAATCTAAATTATAAAAGGAAGGAACGTGAGCAACACACGACGCTCTTGTGCAGCAATCAAAGTAAAGTGATGACCGACACTGAAGTGTCGCAAAATCCAAAACGGTGGCCGGAGCATGCCTCGAAGAGCCTCTGAGCCAGAATTTCGTGTCTGGTGGAGCTTGTGGGGTGGCTTTTCTTAACCCTCAATATGATGTTTGTTTGTGAGGGGCACTTGCGTGTTAGGGACAAGTGTGCAGTGTGGAGCTGGGAACAAAAAGGACCAAACATTTTCAGAAACTTAAGACTAAGGAACTCAAGTGGCTTATCTAAAATGTCACATAACAGAGACTCAGCAGAAATAAATTGAGAGGGTTGAGTGTGTGTTTCATTTTGTCAGTTAGTGTTTTAGCAGGTTTTCGGTTTTGCTTGGACAGTTTGAAGAGTAAAGTCAGTGTGTGAAAGCTCATGCAAGTGTTTATGGGTTCACTGGAAAACGAACTCCACCAGAACTGGGGAGGGGTGTTTTTACTCTCCTGCGTGTGATAAGAGGACAACCCAGGAGAGACACTTCTAGGTGCTCTAGCAGGTGGAGGGAGTCAAAACCCGAGTGCCTCCTGAGACTCTCGAGCTGCGGTCCTGGAGCGGTGCTCATGACATCACCCGGCAGGTGTCAGGCTTCAGATGACAGGCGTCAAGCACCAGGCTACACTAGGGGGTAACACGCGGGTCGAGTAATTTATTGGACGGAGAGATCACAGAAACAGCAAGAACAACAACAGTGCAAGACCTGCAGACCTTGGGCAGGTCAGGAAACAAACAGCTCTCAAGTCCAAAGAGAACCTAGCGAACGAACCTTCCTGCAGGGCAGTACCATGGGGACTACTCAGTGACACGCAGGTTTAGGCTGTAGCAGCACTTGGTTCTACAGTTCAATGCCAGGGAGAGATGGTCATTGTCTGAGCCAGGTGCCAGTTAGAGAGGTAGAGAGCCACCTGCCATGGTGCTCTAACAGGACTGCATGCCAGGGGGCAGAGAAGATGCCCTCAAGTCACACTACATGACTATGCTCAGAAGAATGGGACCTGGGC
>NW_017732749.1:71540-99276 GCF_001890085.2 Hipposideros armiger | reverse complement strand
GTAATGATTAGACAAGGATATTTTTCCTGTAAAGTCAGTGTGTGAGTCAGGGCTCTCATCTCCGACATTTGTATCAGGTATTGAACATCAACCAAGGAACATCCAGCCTTCATATTTTGCATGTTTCAAAATCAGAGAATGTACCTTTCATCCCAAGCTTAGATTTATGTTGTCTTTTCATGTCTTTCAAATTGGGTTTGCTGTAGCATTTGATTTTTGAAATGTCAAGTTTCTAAATTTATGGTGACTGCATTTTAATATTTTCTGTAAATATCATTGTCTTGGAAAAACTCTCCGTTTCTCCTTCACTTACAGAATATTCCGTGCGTGCACTGCTTCACTTTTGGTCACCAAATATAGGAGGGTTTTTTATACAGCAAGCAATTCTGAGACACCAGCTGGGAGTCCTTGTCTACAGTTCCTTCCAGTTCTGACACCATCTACTGGGACTTAGCGTCAGAGTTCACAGGTGAAAGGGCTCAGTTCCACCAGACTGTCACTTTAGACACCAATCGCACGTCCAGAACGTCACCTGACCAGCCAGCTGTAAATCAGCCTTCCATAGCTACTTCTTCGGTTCCATTGTTTGCTGGAACAGGTCACAGAACTCAGGAAAACATTTACTGGTTTATTATAAAGGATATAGTAGAGGACTAAGATGAATGGCCAAAGGAAGAGGCTCGCACGGCGAGCTCTAGAAGGGCCCCTCGTGCAGGAGCTTTTGGCTGTGTCTCTTTTGTGCAGAATGAGTGTCCCCAAGGACGTCTGCACCTGTCTTCCTGCAGCATCATGCACAACAGCCAAGGCATGGAAGCTGCCTAGTGTCCGCCATGGGATGGGTGGATAAAGAAAATGTGGCACAAACATATGGAATACTGGTCAGCCATGAAAAGAAGGAAATATTGCCATTTGAAGAAACATAGATAGACTTAGGAGGCACTATGCTGATCAGTCAGACAGAGTAAGACAAACACTGTATTATCTCACCCATATATGGACTCTAAAAAAAAACCACACACACACAAAAAAACCTGAACTCATGGAAGCAGAGAGTAGAATGGTGGCTGCCAGAGGCTGAGGGAGGGCAGCACGGAGATGCTGCTCAAAGGGTACAAGCTTTCAGTTCATAATGCGTCCCAGGGACCTGAGGCACAGCATGGCGACAATAGTTAACATTACCTGGTATACCTGAAAGTCGCCATGAGAGTCAACCGTTAATATTCTCACCAGAACAACAAAACGGTAATCATGTGAGGGGGAGGGTGCGTTAGCTAGCCTTACTGTGGGAATCATTTTAGAACTGATACGTGTTTCAAATGGTTGCATCACACACCTTAAACTTGCACAGTGTTATGTGTCAATTATTTTTCAATAAAACTGGGAAAAAACAGTGTACATTTATCATAGATTTTAATCTTCTAGTGTTAAAAGTAATATATTTTAGGAAAAAAGAAACATCTGATGCTAGTTTGAGAAAAAAAATGGTTTATGTATTTTTGTTTTGTTTTAATATTGGACCAAAGTTAGAAACAAACTGTACTTCAAAGATGGCGGCAGTAGAAGAGAATTTGACCATCAACCACTAGCACAAAAGATTATATATATATTTAATTTTGAAGTAATCATGCAGTGGTGTGGGATATAAAAATATCTCCAGGAGTTCAATAAGCGCCAGGACTTGGTCACCCACACACAAGTCCTGCGTGAGTGAGAATCCTGTCTCCACCACTGCATTCTGTCTCTCGCTGCCAGGTCCCACCCACTGTCTCTGCGTCTCCAGCAGGGCAAACGTTAAAGCAGTAGGACCTAGGACAGCATCGCAGAGGCAGACAGAATACTGTTACCACCCAACAGAGAGACCAGACACGTCAATATAGAGTGGGAAAACAACTCTACATAATTGTTTAAGGATTCTTTGCATAATTAAACTCTTTTAAAAAGGAAGAGAAAGCTTCTGGGTTTTTAAGAACCAGAATCTATCAGAAAAAAAGTCAGATGTATTGACAGCTAGCTCTGTTCTACATACAAAGCTCATCCAACGAGCCTGCACTGCACACACTTTAACATCCTTCATCCAAAAATAAATTTTATGTCTTAAAATGCACTTTTCTATATGAATATGGATAAAATGCACTTTTCTATATGAATATGGATAAGTTTATACAATCTTATCATTTCCCTCAATCCTGTCTTTAAAACAATGGTAGACACTCCTGTCAAAACAAAGCCCGTGTGTCTCAAAAGGAGATAGGCTCAAACAAACTCCATCTCAGGGCAATGGTGCATCTTCTCACCTGACCCAGGCTCTGCACACACCCTTTGGTTGGTTTCTGTCTTCACCTTGGAAAGGTCCCATGACTTCCTCCTGTGAGTGTGTCCACTGGAACCTTGGTATCTCTCTCTTGTTACTCTGTTCACTGTTTCCTTTTCACATCCTCCCAAGACTCCTAACCAGTAATTTAGATTTCACACTTGACCACAGACTGCTAACTACTCTTCAGATTATCCACTGTGTTTTATTTTTGTTAGGATTTCATTAAAAATCAATTTTTCAAATGAGGGCTATCTTGTAATCCGTAACTTGCCCATAATGCACATTCCAGATGATGGTTCTGATTTTCACACAGTTGACCATTTCACTTCTTGCTCCTCAGAGTTTTCGGAACAGGTTTCATGCTGTTCTTGGTGCCAAAGTTTGCCCCTCGTGGTCCATGCATGTTGACTCTCAGCTTCGCTGCCCCACTAGCCAGTGTCCACACTTTCAGCAGACCTTGGCTAACCTTTGTCAAGTACTCATCTCATCATCTCATTCTTTTTTTTTCTTTCTTTTTTTAGCTGAGCCATCTGCCACCTGTTGGCAGCTCAGCAGCAGCTCATCTCAGGCCGGGAATTGAACCAACGACCTGTTGCTCAGAGCTCGCACTGTTGAGTGAGCTCTTAACCAACTGAGCTACTCGGCCGGCCCATCTACTTCTCTAACTCCTCTCCTTCCAGTAAATTCTTCGAGGGGGAAATTGTCCCATGTACTTGGTTATTCCCAGTGACAGGGGTAGCTGCTGTCCCAACAGGTGCTTGTTCATTTTCTGAGGGAAGCCCCATGAATAGACCACTAAAGGGAAAGCTCTGAATGCTTGTGATTTTCACATGCATTTCTCTCTTCACGTGCATAATTAGGCAATGTGGACATCCATGTTAATAAAGACTCAACATCTATTTCAGGGTGTCATCGTGCTTTGGACTTATTTTCTGTCTATGTTTATATTGTCTTTGTTTCATACTGTCAACACTATATAGGAGTGGAGGCGCAGCCTTGTGAACCTGGGCCTAACCTCTGTAACCTGATTCCCAAGCTTACATGTTGGACATGGACAGCCAGCAGAGGCTGCATTTGTCGGCTGCTTTCCAGCCACAGCTACACCGTAGCACTTCCTGCTTTTAGTAGAGGAGCTGCCTTCCCATTATTCACCATGTCCATCATTACATTGCAAACGATCTGATTCATTATTGTCATGTCATTTGTAATGCGATGATATGATGGAAGCCAAATGGGCAAACACGGCTTCTTGTCAAAACTGTGGACTGTAAATATGCATTCCTCTTTGAGTCTCAGCTAGTCAATATACTTATCAGCTGAAAGTTAATATTTTAAAAGATCTTTTTCTCCATCTTGTTAGGATGTGAGAAAATATAAGAACGTTAAGGTATTAGATTAAGTTATAGTTTACTTGATGCAATGTTATAATTTCCCATTGGGTAGGTTCAGAAAATAGCAAAAATCAAAACAAAACAAACAGACTTTTGGTAATTCTCATAACTCAAGGCATACATTCCTTGTAATTGTGTTAAGGCCGTACCCAACAATAAATTCTGCTTTCTTAGAATTCCTAACACTCGATGGTGGGTGGAAAAGGTTAACAAATGAAAAGATTTGTCTTTTTCTGTAGACCTTTTAAAGTCTGGTACATCCATTTCTAAGGCGACTGAGGTGTAAGAGGAAAGTAGCCCCCAGGTGCACTGCTCAGTGCTGGGATCAGAATGAAGAGGGTTACAGTGAGATACGGCCCAGGAATCCTTCTGAGAGAAAGGTGCTGTTTCCAACACGACAGAGCCTGTTTGCATCCAAGCCCTAAGGACTGTTCTGTTGACCTATTGATTCCCAGGGGTCAGACAAGCTTCTGCTCAGGCAGCTCACAGCATCCCTTGTCGGGTTTACACAAACACCTAGAGTGTGCTGTGCATCTCAAATACACTCCTGGCATCATGTGTATGCTCAGAGTAGATTGTTTATCTTTTCCAAACAACCAACTTCTTAAAATATTTGTGCTTCATTAAGGGGACACCCTGGAGAACTCAGTTCGACCCTAAGTCTTACTGCAAACTTAGCTAGACAGTTACACAAAAATGGGGGCGGGGGATGGGAAATGTCAGCTAAAAATATTCCAAAGTGTAAACATGGAGTTGAAGTGAGAACAAAACAAATAGCAAATGTGAATGCTAAAAAGTTTTCTTTAGTGATTAAATATCGTACTGTTTATACTGCCCACAAATCTTATTACATTGGCTAAGGCAAAAAGAGACCATCTCTCTAATCTCATCTCTGATTCTACTGTAGGAAACACACACACACACACACACCCCTAAGAATGAGACTGTGGACAATCAGGAGAGCCAGCTGTGTGATTCTCCTCTGGTTCAGGCTTTGGACGGTGGAAGGCACCAGAGCCTGATACTGACGCCCAGGTTGATACCAGAAGGAGGAGCCCCATGCCTTCGTCCACATGTCAGGTAACCCGTGTCTCCTTCCAGAAGGTGAGGTAACCACTCACCTTGGACAGTGACTGGGAGGACCACAAGAGTAATGCGCACAAAGCACGTGGCACACATTTGCTCATGCGTGTCTGCCCCTCCTTTAGCCAAGCGAGTGCTCTTGGGGCTTCTCCTGACTGGAAACTCATACCTTTTATCAGAGAACAGCCGTAACATTGGCGGGAAATGACTGGTCCCCGTGATCTAGTTGTCCTGCTCATACTCCCCGTCTCCCCACTCACCCCCCCCCCAAACAACATGGACTGTTGATGTTTATAAGACCGAGGAGAAACTCCTCACCTCTGTATTTGTAACCCTCTTTCAAGCTAGCTTACAGATGATTTCAAAGTATGTAAAACTGTAGTGGGTGATATTCTCCTTACGTTTCAAAGGCATTTCGGCAGTCAGTGTTGCTCAGTGTTTTAGTGAAAAATATTACTTGTTTTTTCTGGGTCTGATAAGAAAGGCAAAAGTGATGCTTGGGATGTGTTTCCTCAGAGACTTTGCCATCCTGGGGTCAGCATTCAAACACTTTATTTTTGTACTAGTTTTAACTCAATTCCCTTGAAATGTCTCCCTTCTACAAACAAGTATTTCTCCCGTTATAAATAAAGGGTATTGTAACAACCTCAAAAGAAACACTAGTTCATCACATAAGAAAACAATTCTTATTATATAAGCAAAACAATAGTCCCAGAACGATCTATTATAAATCTGTTAACACAAAGGAAATAAAATCTCAAAGGGTGAGTCTATTTTCCACAAAAACTTTCTCATAAGAAAGCTTTTGGGAACACTGAGGATCCTTTTTTCTGTTTTTTGTTTTGTTTTGTTTTTCCATATCGATTATCAAATGGGAGAAAAACAGACTTCTGCGGGGCCTAAACTTGTTACTGACACACACTAAACAGCATCATTTTGGAAGGGAATTTTTATATTTAATAACATATATATAACATAAAATTTTCTGTTTTAACCATTTAGGTGTACAATTTAGTGGCAATACATTCAAAATGTTGTGCGGTTATCACCACTATCCATTTCCAGAATTTTTCAGCATCCCAAACAGAAGTGCTATACCCATTAAATAATAACTACCTACCTCCCCCAGCTTCTAGAAAGTTCTTCTCTATTGCATCTCTCTGTATCTGATCATTCCAGGAACCTCACGTAAGCGAAGTCAAACAGTATGTATCCTTTCATGTCTGGCTGTTTTTCTCTCAGCACAATGACTTCCAGGTGCATCCATGTTGAATCATTCATCCACTTTTAAACTAACCTGTATGTTTTGGACACAAGGGATAAAAGTGAACATGTCCATACTCAGAAAAGTGTCGTCTAATGGAAGGTAAGAGGTTGTCGCTGTTACCTCTGGTCTTCCACGGCGTTCAGCAAAAAGCTTTCCATACGCAGAAAACATAAATAAGTGTTTATTAAATTAAATTGTTAAATGAAACAAAACAGTAGTTATACAGAAATATCATTTCCATTCTTGTTGTCTAACTCAGAGGATGAGTAATCACAGGGGCTCAGGCTGGTGGAAACGGGATGAAAGTTGGAAGAGGAGCACAGGGGAGGCTAGAACTCGGGGCGCTGGGAGCTGTGTGCGCTGCTTAAAAGGGATGCGAGCTCGTGCGCCTGTGTTCTCGCAAAGGTCAGTCTCCCCCATGTGTGCTTCTGTGGACCATCAGAGAGAAGCAGTACAAGGTGATAAATATTGGGGAACATGCCCACGTTAGGGGCATCGGACACGTGACCTTCTTCAAGGTGAGTCACGCACTGTCTGTAACAAGTCGTAGCGTGTGGAACTGTGCTCCCCCGTAACCCCGATAAACGGTGACACTTCTCTTGCTGGCGCGTGAGGTGACCACGGGAGGCAGCGCGTGTGGAACTGGGCCTGGCTGCGCGTGACCTTCCCAGTGCTGCTCAGTGCCACGCTGTCACTCTCCTCACCTCAGGAGAGCAGAAAATATCAAGTAGTAGAAAAAGGACGTCCTGGATGCAAACGGATGTGAAAACCAAAGCAGAGGTGTGTCCTTTGGGTGAGAAGTAAGTAAAACAGGCAATCAACATGCTTCTGTTTACATAAGTAAGCAAAACCTTTTTAAATAACACAGTAAAAAAAAATACCCGCAACTCATGACCGTTAGCTGAAATTATCCTGCACATTGTCACAGCACCCCGATCTAGAGACCTGGACAGGACGAGGGACGTGTGAGGCATGCAGAGCCGGACGCAAGGTGGACAGAAGACGCAGGCTCCTGCGAGGCCAGCTGGGTGGGTCACAGCACTGTTAGGCTTCCACACTTTCCTTGGCGTAGTGACTGATATCTGAAACCTGTGACGCCGTCGTTAACAATTCCAGCACTTAGCAAGCTTATTCTGAGGGATATGCTCCTCTAAGCTCAGTGAAGAAATCGTTTCCTGTTGCATCTCCTGGACCTCACGTCGTACACTGGAGGAGACGGACAAGCATGCAGCACCAAATCACAGAACGGAGCTCACGTCTAGGGTTCACACCACCGATGTCCCCAGCTCTGTGATAATGAAACGACAGCGTATATAAAACTGCTGACCCAGCTTTGGTGCACAAACAGGCCCTTTTGCACACAAAAGCTTGTAGAATCTGAAGTCACATGGCAGGTGCAGAGGAGCTGACGTCTCCCTTCTGCTCGGACACCAGTCGGCTGCAGTAGACCGCTGTGACTGCACCAGCGTTTGCTTCTGTTTCTCCTATTAAAACACTTTGGCTCTCGGTGAATAAGAATAACATGGCAGATGTGAAAGTCATGGGAGAAGTAGGCAGCCTCCCGAAAGAAAGGTGTTGTCACTGAAAACACGTAGGAAATTAGCATGTCCCTGTGTCAACATTAGGAGGTCATCTCGGTGACTTCCATCACAGCACTTATGCGACTCAAAGAAAAGGGTTCTGGTCCACGCGGATGTTAAGTATTTATGAAAGATGCCTCACGCAAGCCAATCAGAATGGCCACTCCTTGTTATCTGGTTAACTCTGAAGTAACCACAGTCTTCTGGGGATTCAATGTGTATATCAATACTCTTTCTTTTTTACAAGAAAAGTCCTCTTTTGTAGAAGAATGTATATTTATCATGTTTCATTAAATTTTGGCTTCTATGAATAACATATTACTTTATTCTCATTTAAGTTCAGCGAGATGTTTTCAGTCTTCTCAAAGCAACTGACAGAACTTGAGATGTGAAAGATTGGCTCTACTAACTTAGGTTAAAGAGTAGACTACAGAGAAGGGGTGAACATTCCAGAGAAAACAGCACATGCAAGACTCTGGGATCAGAACCTGTGTAACCTGTGCACGAGCCACGCAGGAGGACCCGGGACCGTGCAGTGTGCAGAGCCACGAGAGGCAGGAGGACAGTGAGGCTGGAGAGGCGCTTTGAGTCTTTGTAAAGCATCATGGGCCTTGCTGAAGATTTCAGTCTGAATCTGGTGATCCAGCAGGCTGATTGAAAGATAAAAGAAAATGGAAAATGGTAACTTTTTCATTTTGATGGGGAGGATGGCAAGAGGGAAGAGTCATCTAAGTTAGGGGTTATGGAATAGCCATGCAGAGGCGAATGTTGTTAATAGTTTGTTGACTAGTTTGTGGAAATGGTGAGAATAGAGCCCATTAGAAAGTTAGAAGATAAAACCGAGAGCCATTCGTAATTTATTGGGTGGTTGTGGTGAAGGTGATAGAGAGTGATTTGTCACGTCTGATGACCAGACTCTGGTGTGTATAGAAGTGTCTGAATAGAATAGAAAAGACAGAAGCAGTCAATCGAGAGGGCAGCTCAGAAGTTTGGTTATGGACAGGACACACTGGAATTAAGCTTCGAGATATGTGAGTTACGTCACCTAATGAATTCCCTTAACCTAATCCAGCTTGAGCTACGTGTTCTGGTAATATTTCTGTGTAAGGCACCACCCGAAAATGAGTGGACTAAAACAGCAGCCGCTGGTCATGCTGACGGTCCTGTGTGTCCGTACAACAAGGTCGCAGCGGGGTGGCTTGTTCCCGCTTCGCATCGCCTGGGCGCTCAGGCCCGAAGACCCAAGGCGGGCCCTGGACTCACGCACAGGCTCGGGGCCGGGAGGGCTTCAGAACGGCTGCCTGCCTTACACACGGCTCGGCTTCCTCAAACGGTGGCCTCAGGACAGCTGGCCGTCTCACATGCTGTTTCAGCCCAAATGCTGGCCTCCAGGGAACAGGTGGGAGTTGCACCACCTGTCCCATTGCAGGTTCAGGGTTCCTGCACTGTCACCTTCCATTCCTTCGTGAGCCCCACCAGCCCTCCTTCCCGCCTCCAAGGGAGGAGGTGCAGCCCTCACTTCTCGCTGGAGGCGCACCAAGGTCACTTCAGAGGACGGTGGGAGATGGGAGATGCGGTAACTGCCCAGGAAACGGTAACCACTTCCTTCTCTGCCTGCGGCAGCAAGAAGCCTGCTTCACGTGGGTGGCCTCACATCCTGCAGACCTTCTGTTGAGCACTGTCCTGGTTGCCTAATGTAAATGAGGGGCACACCGCAGAAGTTTCAGCCTGCCCTTCTCTGATTGTTTCCTGTTTTGTCCTTGAAAACAGTATTTTGCCTCCTTATAGAATAATATAATTTATAGAGCACAGTACATGGAAGAATATTGCAAAGAAATAAAATGTAATAAATCAAAAATAAATTTCTATGGTACCACAATCTGGAGTCAATCACTGTTAATAGTTTGATAGATAGCTGATGCTTAAGGCAGGTTTCCTTATAAAATAAAATTCAGTCTCCTTAAGTGGTTCTATCCACTTACATACAATAAACATACGATCTTATGTTTTCTTCCTTCCTTCAGTATTATGTCAGTGTTCATTCATATAATTAATTAAAAGCTCTTCATGAATATAATTTTTTTTAAGATTTTTATTGGGGAATTGGGGGGATGGGAACAGTGCTGGGGAATTGGGGGAAAGGGAACAGACAAGTTGCTGTCGTTTTGTTCTTCAGTCTAGTTGTGGAGGACGTTGCTTCACTGGCCCAAGTTGGCACCATCATTGCGCTCTTCCCGGGCGAGGCAGATCAGTTGCCGACTTCTGGACGGCCACTCACGGCGGCTACTGGCCGCTCACGCTGGCTGCTGGCTACACACGGTAGCCCATGGCAACCCACTACCACAGGGGCTGCAGCCTACACCGTTGCCGGGGACTCATGGCAGCCCAGCTCCAGGTTGAGCTGTTGTTCAGCATCTTAGCTGTAGAGGGCAGTGTCACTGGCCCTCATATGTGGGATCCGAACCAGGGCCCTCTGGTGTCCCAAGCCAGTTCTTAACCAATGCGCCACTCGGCCGGCCCGAATATAATTTTTAAATAATGCTTGGTCAAAGATATATCCCAAGAATAGTTTTCTACTTAGCATTAAAATGATAAAGATGTAAATAGCTAACTACAGGTAGAAGTATTTATTGAACACCTACTTTGTGAGAAGGGAGAGCTGTCCAATTTACATGGTTTGGGGAAGATGTCACGGAGAGGGTGGGAGCTAAACTTCCCTCTTTCATGCAGATGGAAAAAAGCCACACTGTTTCCAGGTGCTTGCAAGAGATCTTAGCTATTCCAGGCAACTCATTCCTTCCATTCTCTAATTTAACAAATAGAAAATACACATAGTTAGTGCCTTTGTTTTCTGAAAGGAGCTGTAAAGTGAATACATAGGTTATTAAAAATCACGGTTCATAATGAAATGGTTTCATGAACCAAACCTACTCAACCAAAGCACCCTCCTTCCATCCGCATTCTCCTCTGGCTTCATTCTGAGTGCTGAGCAAACAACCCTGAGCTGTAAGTCATTAAAGCGTTCATGGCCTCCAGGTGAGACTGGTGAGAACTGCCAAAGGTCTATTTTTCACCTGGCTGTAATAAAACAAACATTACATTTTTCAACATCTTTGGGAAATACATTAAACTATAAACACAGGAGGAAACGAGTTATTGATCATCTAGAAAAAGTTGCTTTTGAGAAATAAGGGGAATTAATTTTCACTGGAAGAAAGTTAATTTTTATTAGAAGAGTACTCTTTTATTTAAGTAAAATCATGTTAAAAAAATGTAATGATCCCTATACTAGAAACAAACAAACAAAAAACAGAATAGTTTGAAAACTTTAACTTATCTGGTTGTGAGGGGTTGAAAATGTCCCCTAAAATCCACACGCTGAAGCGCTCACCCCCAGCACCTGAGGATGGGACCTTGTTTGGAAACGGGGTCGTTGTAGGTGAAGTCAATTACGGTAAGGTCATGGTGGAGTAACGAAATCTAACTAGTGTCCTTTTATAAAAAGGGAGGTTTGGGCACAGACACACACAGGGACAGCACCATGTGAAGATGAAGGCAGAGCTGGGGTGACGGTTCCCCAAGCCAAGGAAAGCCGCAGATGCCAGCAGACCACCGGGAGAGGGAGAGGCCTGGAGCAGACCACACCCCCACCCCCCCACCCCCCATCCCCAGGCGGTAGGCATGCAGGCATGTGGGGGTGGGGCAGCTGTGACCCCCTGGAGCAGGGGGGGAGCCAAAGCCCNCCATCCCAATCCCCGGCCCCTCCTGGCCTCGGAAGCAACCAGCCCCGTGACACCTGGATGTCAGACTTCTGATGTCCAAAACTCTGAGAAAATAAATTTCTGCTGTTTGAGCCACTCAGCTCATGGTCCTTCATGACCGCAGCCCCAGCAGACAAACACCACGGTCAACTGTGATTCTATCTTATTTCTTTCTGACAGAGTTTTCCTTGATAAGATTCAGAGGTCCTGCACCAAAGAAGTGTGCACCGTTACAATCGTATCCAAGGAGTGAGAAAATTGAGGCACAATTCAGGGATTTAGTAATTAGTGACTGAATTCAGATGAGAACCTACACCTAGTGGGTCTTCGTCCTGTTTTCATAGCATTTCCCTTTTTCTGAACCAAAGGCCATGCTAACAGTAGTAAAAAAACCAAAACAAGAATGTGTTGTCTCAGGCCCAGCCTTGGGCACGCCCCTTCTAGTCCTCACTCCTTTACAGCTGTATATCTTTTGTTGGGAGTTTGAGCCAATTGCTCAGCATCATTAGTCCAAACCACTGTGTGAATAAGAACAAGAGAACAGTGAGGTTTTGGTAAGAAGGCCATTTTTCAATGTAATCATCCTGTTTGAGGGCACGAAGGAGCGTTCATGGGATCCACTTCTTCCTGACCCACTTCCAGGAGCCTCGCTTATTTGGGAGAATATGTGCCGAACCTCCCAGGCCGGGAGGAGGAGCCCCCACCACCATTTTCCCGGTGCCCCGAGTTCTGCGTTGACCCTGGGTGAAAACCACACACACACACAGCACACGTGATGACCGCTGTTTGCAGCTGCCTCCTTCTGACCAGATAATTCTAATTATTTATGCTTAGACCTCATGGAATGAAGTCAATCTTATTGTGCTACTGTCTGGGGTGATCTATTAATAGAACATGATAATCCAGGGATTCTCAGTTTAAAGGAATTTGAAGCTGACCTCAGACACCTGAGGTCTCTGTTTAAAGCGAGATCATCAGGTAGGGTATGGAGTCTATGCTGTCTGCAGCCCCGCTGTGAGCACAGAAACGGTGAGCTGCTACACAGTCAGCAGAACTGGGGGCGGTTGGTCAGAGGGCCACGCCATGGAGACAGCAAACCACAGGGTTGGATAAGGGCTCCACTGACCCTGAGTGACATTTAAACCAGCACAATAATGATGATGATGATGACAGTCACAGCAATACAATGAATTGACTCTCAGTTGATTTGGCTTATGTAACGAAGAGGTGAGTTGTTAGATAAGATCACCAACCTTTGAGACGACTTGAGAGTATCCTGTTAGGGAGTCATAGGAAATTATCAAGAACTTAGTAATTATAAAGGTGTTTAAGCTTAACTGTGGGCCAGGTTACTTCATTAAAGAATCAGTTCTTAGGAGTTTACTCTGTGCAGTTCCCACAATATTATAATAAGGCTCAGACAAATCTTTATTAGAAATAGCTTCCCCAAGCACACCTTTCTTCCTGCAGGGAGCACCGATGTGATGGGGGTCCCGTGTTAGGGATAGGTAAAAACAATGTGACTGCAGGGCCCCTCATCCTGGTTGCAGCTGCTGAATCAACACCATCAACTGTCCAGCCCAGACCTCTAGCAGAATCAGAGAAAATGAAGCAAACACAACAAACCTAATTTAAGTCCAGATTTAACAGAATTTCATTTTGGCTGAACACAGCCCTCCACTGACGTGCACTATTGTTGGACCGATTGGTTATGATAGATGCAAATAAACATTTGTTTCATTTTCTTAACAGGTACTATGAACAGTGGGAAAAATGTTTCCAATTTTCACTTGTCTCAGCTTCTCAAGAACTGTGAGAATGACCTTAAATTCCTTATATAAATATTTTTATTATGTTGACCATTACCGAAGCAACACAAAATTATACCTTTCTAGCAATAAGGAATATAGGTGGCGGCAATGAGTATCAAAAGCAATGCAGGAGTCCTCTTCAGTGTAAGGAGAAAAGGAGAGGAAATCAGAAGTCAAGTTAACGAGGGTCAAGTCAGCACCCTCATTAGCGAGCTCTCATCTGGTCTGAGGGGCACCTGGGCCCACTCCTGCATGAATTAATAATGAGCCGCAGAACCTCTTCCAAGAGTTGACTGACCTTTTCAATGACCAGATCAATTCTCTGTGGGAAAAAAGATGCAATGCTAGGAGAGTGCTGAAATAAAAGACATACAATTATTTACTTGGAGGTCATTTCTACACGAGTGAAGGGAAATGAGTATGTGAGAAATTTCTATTAAATCCTCTGGTTTCGATCTTATTTCAAGTCGCTTATTAGGAAATCTCTATTGCAAATCACCAGAGGAGGTAAATGTATTTGTCAGCAGTTGCATGAAAGGTCGTGTTGTGTCAGCGGTGTCACTGGCAGAGCGGGTCACTGGCGACACTGCAGGACGTGCGCTTTCAACTAACTGATTGAAATGCTTTACGAAAGTAAACAGATTTTAGTCATTAGGTGTGCTAGCATAGCACGCTATACAAAATGAAGGAGTCAGTATCTAATGTGGTTTATGTTTTTTGTTTTTTTTTCCCCTAAGTCGTTTGCAGTTTGCCAGTAAGGAGATCTGAGAAGTTCAATTTCGTGTAAGCAGCCTTCTTGCCACACGTGGCTCTGCCATCCGCTGAGTGCTGTCCCTGTTGCCAGGCTCACAGCCGGCTGGCTCCCACCTTATCTCCTCCTGAGGGTGGGAAAGGGAGGCAACAGGGTGGAGGAACACAGACAACGTTGGAGACACCATCTGGGGAAAGCAGTCCCCCTCCGTGTTGGTCACGCCTCCCACGAGGCCCCACGGAACTGCAAGGGGGGCTGGGGACATAACCATCAGCTGGTGACCCTGCAGCCATCTGAAAGTACCCGACAGCCATCGGCGGAGAGCAGGATGTGTTGGGAGCAAGCAGCCCTCTGCTGCTGTCTGCCCGGGACACGGACACCCCTGGGGGTCACCTCATTCTCACAAGTAGAACACTCAAGCCCTCGCTGGGATGTTTCAGACCCTGTCCTGTCCCAGAACCCACCCCGGCCCACGACCTCCTGTGGGCTCTGCCGAATGGCCTGCAGTCTGCTCAGACACACCCCACACAGCAGTCTGTCCACCTCGGCGCCCAGCAGACAGCGGGGGACTAGGACGCGGGCAGCACCAACTGAAAGCCAACTCCGAAGGAGGGGTGCGACTGGGGGGTCATTTCAGTGCCTGTTTTCCTTTCTAGCCCCTGACAGTGGCTGTTGGAACCGCAGCCTTCCTTGCGGGCCTCAGGGCTTTTCAGCCCTCCCCTCACGCCCTTGTCTGCAAGGCGGGGCTTGCATACAATCCTGTTAGCTGTAGCCATATAATTTCCTTTAAAATGAACTCAATTTCTGTTTTGTTTTGTTTTGCTTCTGAAATTGCCTGTGCAAACAACTGAACCTGGCTTTTTTTGGGGGGCGTGGTGGTGAGGGTGGATGAGATCTTAAACTTCTTTTATTTATTAAATCTTCACCCAGCTGATCTTCCTTTCATTAATTTAACAAAGTTGAAAAGGAACCCAGAGCGATGTTGTACTCACAACTAGATTCCTACTGTTCAACCGTAACAGTTTCTATAGTTTATGCATATGTCACTATTTATGTATCTATGCATTTATCTATGTATCTGTGTATCTATGTATCTATGTATCTATCACCGATCTATCTATATCATCTATCTCTCTCTCTCTATCATTTTTAACAATTGGGAAATGGCTGTGTAAATCATGTTTACCTCACTGATCGAATAGAAATAGGGAGACTTTATTTGAAAGAACATTGCTTAATTACATAATGACTTTAGTCCAACAGAACATCTCCTAACAACTCTGTCCCTCCTCTGGGTGTGGTGCCCTTCCCCCGTCATCCGGCTCTCCCCAGAGCCCTCTCCCTCCCCTGGAAGAAACTCTGCCATCTCAGTGCCATTGCTCAGGTTTGCTCCTCGTTTGGGCAGCTCCCCTCCCAGGACACAGTGTACATCCCGGCCCTTCAGAGAACGCCGGTCCGTGGGCTTCTGCCCAAAGCCATGATTTGCTAAATCTCTTCCTTGTTCCACCAAACCGCTCCGGTGAGTGGTGCACAGAGCTGCGTGGTTTTACCTCCGCCGACACTGGATTGAAGCCACCATGTCTTCCTCCCTTCAGCCCCACGGCGTGCGGAACACGGGCGAGGCAGTGACCATGGAAGCACAGAACCGTGTGAGAGACCTGGACGCAGCCAGCAAGGGCTAACATTTTAGAGCTTTTTGTTTATTTTATGTGTATTAATATCCATTATGCACTGTTAACATCAAAATTATTTTGGTAGAGGCTTGATCACTGCACTGTACACCTGAAGCTGATGTTGTATAATATTGTATGTCGACTATAAGTGAATATATATATAGTCACGGGACGTGGAGAATAGTGTGGGAGTGGAGTCAAGGGAATTGTAATACATATGTATGATATTGGGGGGGAAGTGGGGTGGCGGATTGGGGGAGGGCGGTTGTCACTTCGAGGGGTAAAAAGTATAACTATTGCACTGTGTTGTACAGCTGAAACTAATTTTAACAAATGTGTATTTCACAATAAAAAATAATTAAAAAAAAATTATTTCAGTACTAGTCACTCCTCCAAGTCTGTAAATACGTTGAATATTTATGAATTTCCTTACAGACAAAACAAAACAAACTGTTAGAGTGTATTCATAGGAAAGCTAAGTATTAACAGTTTATTATGCCCTTTTGGGATAACTAATTAATACAATAATTAGAACAGCTGGGACAAGTCGCTAAACTGTGTGTCACAGTTTAACAATGTGTAACAGTCAGCCAACGCAAGCTGTTTATGCTTTAAGAGGAAATTCACAAAATTAATGAAATTCTTAAATTGTGTAGTCACATTTTGGTATTTATATAATTAGTTCAAAAATACTGATTTGTGTTTTTATGTGGAGTGTACTTTTTTAGATCTGGGAATAGAGCAGTAAGTAAAATGGAACATTTAATTATTTTGAGGAAGACAGGAAATTAAGAAATAAATAGGAAATTGTATATATTTTAGAACGTTGCGTGATGACAAGTGCTACACGGAGGAAGAAGGAGAGGGGAGGGGAGGGGAACTGGGGGTGTTACCAATGGGTTCCTGTTAACTAGAGTGATCAAGATGGCCTCCTGGAAAGGGGGAGACAGACGACTTCGGCCAGGGGAGGAAGGCAAGGCCCGGCGGGGGAAACGCGCTGTAGGAATGTTTTCCTGATGATGGGGAGACCGAGGCAGAGCGCTCAGAACGGCAGGGAGGGTAGCGTCTGCTCAGGAAGGGAAGGCTGGGGTCAGAGATCTGGGCACACCTGAAGAATCTGGCAGCAATGTGGAGAGTTGCTAATAGGAGAGTTGGGAGTTGCTGTGTTTGCTTTTCTAAAGCAGCAGTGACCCTGGGAAGCTGTCATTACCATAAAATAGAGTTGAGGTCAAAGTCACCAACATGAACTGAAATTTTAGGCAAGACTAAACTAAGTAATTCTAGATGGAGTTGTATAAATCTGATGAGCGAGTCAGTCATATAAATAAACCAGCAAACATTTTTTTGAGTGACCGGTACATTTTAGGCATTCTGGGGTGAAGAAGGATTTGATGACCTATAGATATTCACAATCTCATGGCCAACATATATTATAAAAGCAATAAACAGTGTAAGCAGCATGGACTTAATATTCTAAAAGTATTGGTAGTATTCTCTTTTGTAATATTGTATTTTGTAATCTGGTTTCTGGTCCACAGGAATTTATTTAACTATCATTACTTTATCTCACACCAACACACACACACACACACACACACACACACTCAAAAGTATATATTTATAAAATAATTCATAATATGAATGTACAATAAATATTTTCTAATTTAGCCCAGTGGAGATCAAACTATGTCCACGAGAATTAGGAAAACATTCTTGGAGACAGCAACTTTGGTGAAAGGAGGGATCAAAACTTAACAAAACGTTAAGGGGGACAATGGAGGGTTTTGTAAGGCAGTGTGCTAGGGTCCCAGAAGCAATGGCTCTGCACCTTGCGGCAGGAGCGAGCACAGGTGACCCTAGAGCCCAGTTCAGGGAGGGGATGGCAGAGCGAGGCAGCTCCAAGGGCCGAAGTCTGCATGGCATCTGCGGTCTGGCCCAGTGGGTGTGCAGCAAAGGCAGGAAGACAGCTCGGGAGAACAGAACACACATGTGGGAGGCCCGTGCTTGTCCTCATGTTGCCACTTGGAAATCTGAGAAGTCCTGTCCTGCCCTTGAAGTTATGCGACCAAGAGTCTTTAAGAAAAGGCAGGAGGCAATTTTTGGAAGTGATGGATGAGCCTATCACCTCCATGGTGCTGATGGATTCACTGGTGGAGATGTACAGCCCAACTCATCAAACCGCATGCATTAAATGTGCGCAGTGTTTAGTATATCGACAGCACCCTGATAAAGGTGTCAGACGAAGCAGTATGCTCTGAGCCCAGCATCTGGCTTGTAAAAATAATGACAACTTCAACACAGGCAACTTTGATGAACACTCAGTTACTGGTAGGAATGGAAAATACCTCAGTAGACCGAATCTATGCATTTGAACCAATTATAATTACTTGGTCAGGTTTTTTGTTTGTTTGTGTTTGTTGTTGTTATTGTTTGTTTTGTTTTTTTTGGAGGAGGGTCTTATTCCTTGTGTATTTCTGATGAAAAAATAAGTTATTTCAAATGGACTCTTGTAAATGAAACACTAGGTAATGACCATATTGGAAATATGGATTGAATTTAGAGCCAGTGGCTCATTTGCTGTTTTCAATGAAAAAAAAAAGAAAGAAAGAAAAGAAAAATCTGCCTCAGAAGAACAACAAATTTCTGTAATACAGTTCAAAATACGTGGCAGAAAATCCGGACTTCCTGTGAATAGCTGAGTGACTGTGGCAGAGAGGATTTACAGATGTTCCCCACTGGGCAGCATATGATCAAAACTCATTATCAACATGTTTTTCTCATATGCTATCTCCCATTAAAATGCAATTTGTCAAATTGGGGGCTTTTGAATGCCTTAAATCATGTTTCATTGTCAGAGTTGTATTTTTTTAATCAAATTCCCTCCTATCTTGTCAACAATAAGAAAATCCATATTTTTGTCAAATGATCCCAGTGAAAACTACCAGGTATCTGTTGAAAGCATGATAGACACAGCTGCGGTCTCATCTGTACTTCACAACTATCATAATATTGAGCACGTTTGCTTGGATTTATACAGGCACCTTTAAGAGAAACTTCTCTTTCCCTGTCTGGACATTCAAAATCAGATTATTGGATTAGTGCTAACAGCACTGCTTAAAACTTCCTGGAGATTTGGATTATTGCAGGAACCAATCTCCCTCCTACATCAGCCTACACTGTCCTGAACGACCGTGCTGGCCAGTCACGGCTTAGAAGGAACTGGCATCAGTAACATGCTCGGTGCCTTTACCCAGTGCTGTGGTTTATGGTCCCGATTGGTGCAAATAGGCTACAAACAGAAAAGCTTCTCCTCAATGTCTCTATTTAAAACCATCCTCTCCTCAAGGTCCTTGGACTGAAATGTCCGACATGATGAGGACACTTGTCTGACGACGTGAAAGGTGTTGACTGATGCTGCAGTGTGTCAGACAGCATCCTGGAGTCCGCCCTGCCACCCACACGACGTGAAGCTTGCACACAAGTGTAAACTCCGATGCACTGAGTCAGAAACACAGCCCTGTCGGTGGCGATGGCGTCACGTCCTGCTGGACGCTGACAATGGCCTGGTTTCCAGGGTCCCCTGGGAGCGTTCTCAACACCAATCCCTGCCTTCTCCGTCGCTGGTAAAAGTAAAAAACAGTGTCCCCAAGCTTATGTGGCCCCAAAACAGTTTCCCACAAACATGTGCCCAGAGCCATATCGTGTAAGCTTGTAGAAACCATGGGATAAACGGAAAAGAGAGTCGGGAAAGCGGAAGGAGAGGAGACAGGCCTCTGAATTGCAGCTGCCTCACGGGCGATGCCAGTGGGAGGGACATGAACAGACACTAACATGGGTTCTAGCAGCTCACAGCCGGGTCCCCAGGACACCTGACAAGCTCAGGCAGCCGGGGGGATTCACCGCGTGTTCCAGCCGCACACACGGAAAAGGCCAGTCTCACAGCCTCTGTGGGACGTGGGGGCCCAACTTCCAAACCTGGAACGGGCCCCAGAGGCCAGCCTCTATTCACTTTTACACCCCTGACTACTGAGCCCACTCACCCCGCCTCCTCACCCCTCACTTTCTCTTGAAAATGCCCCATGGCCTCTGCACAAATCCAGCTGAGTTCAATTGCCTGGACTCTTCCCGCACTGCCACGGCCATCACTGCCTCAAGCTGTCCTCCCCACTCACCTAGCATCCAGCTTTGCTGGTCTTCAATGCTGAAGGCAAGGTCAGAGGAAGGACGGGAACCCGGAAGCACAGAGCGGGGCTTGGGACACGAGGAAGGCCAAATGGAGGACCGTGAGAATGTCCCCTGTTCACAACACACCCTGCTATCCTAATGAGGACAGAGGGCTGAGGGCCCAAGAAAGACGGTGACAGCAGGCCTCAGGTCCTGCCTGCTCCCAACCTACTCTGAGTACATGGATCCAAACTTTTTTTTTTAAAGAATCTTATTTAAAAATATAGCTAACATACAACATTATATCAGTTTCAGGGGTACAAATAGTTGTTCAACATTTATGTACCTAAAGAAGTGACCACCGTAAGTCCAGCAACCACCTGACACTGTACCACACTATCGCAGTATTATTGACTAAATTCCCCTTGCTGTGCATTACATCCCCGTGACTTACTTGTTTTATACCTGGAAATCTGGACCTCTTATTCCCCTTCCCCTTTTCCCCTCTTTTTTAATTTTTCAATTACAGTTGACATTCAATATTATTTTATATTAATTTCAGGTGTATAACATGGTGGTTAGACATTTATAATTTAATGTCTTAATAATTTAAGAAGTGTTCCCCCTGAATAGTCTAGCACTCACCTGGCACTATACATAGTTATTCCCATATTATTGACTATATGCCCTATGTTTTACTTTGTATTCCCATTACTATTTTGTGTGGGTTGTGTGTGCTCTCCTATTATGGTTGAGACTTGATTGCTATTGGCACATCAGTGGGTGGGATTGGCCCTCAGGCTGATTGGCTACGGGGTTTGGCCAAGTCCACAGCTTACAGGCTGCTGTGTGTGTGTTGGGGGGAAGGGTAGGAAAGGCAGGGGGTCTTATCCCAGTGAGTGAGAATCACCCTAGGGCGCTCTGGTACCTGTTGAGACCACCCTTTATGAATGCTGTTGGGCTAATTGTGCAGTGCTCTGCTCTTGTCTGAAACCAACCTCTTGGGAGGTGTTTTGGTGCAGGCGCAGGTCACCCACTACCTGTGACTGGCTGGGGACTACCTGGTAGGAGTTACAAAGGATCTGTCATTGTTTGCTGCCTGTGCTAAACCTGGAGGTGTGTGGGAGAAGCCACACTCTGAACCGGGCATGGCTGCCACCAGTACTGAGCCTGGGGTAGCTCTGCAAAATGCCAGGACACCCCGAGGCCTGCTGCCACCTGCCAGCTCCCTTAAGGTTCAGCCACTGATAAAGCCTCATGCAGTATGGAATCGGGTGAGGCAAGGTCTCAGGGAGTCACTAGAGTGGGAACAGTTGTGGTCACTAGATTAATGTAGACTCTGGTTTGGTGCCAGTGCTGAGCCTGGAACTACTCAGTAAAAGTCTCAGAGCATCAAGAGGCCAGTCACTGCATGCCTGGGGCCTGTGAACTCTGAAAGTTTTCCAAGAAAGGGTGCAGTGCGAGTGGGGCTGTCTGCTCAGGGAGACAGTGCCTCCCGGGGTGGGGGTGGGGGTGGGGTGGAGTTGGGTGGAGCAGGGGTCCCAGTGAGTCAGTAAGGTAGAGCAGCAGAGCACACCCAGCCAATCAGATTCAGATTTGGCTGTGTGGGGGCGGGCTCAACACATGAAAGATGGCGCCCACCTGCATGCAGGCTTCACAGCTGCCTGGGAGAGGGACCCCACACAGGGAAGTGCCCACTGTCCCCCAGCCCTTGCCCTGAAGGTACACATCTCACTCTGCCCCCCTCATGCCTCTGCCATCCCGAGTCACTGTCCCTCTGCTGGAGCCCAAGGTGAGTGCCTGCGAGTGAGTGAGTCTGTGCCTGGTCCCTTTAAGAGGACGCCTGGGTTTCCCGCCGCCTTCCTCCCCACCTGGAAGGTCGGAATCCCCGCTGTTTTTCACAGCCAGATATTGTGTGGGCTCCTCTTCCCAGCACCAGTACTCCCGGCTGGGGTCCATCACTTCTCTGGGGGGACCCTCTGTAGCCATGATATGCCACCTGATTCTCATTCACCACATGCAGGTGTGGGGCCCCTTGTGCCTCTCCCTGCTCCTACCAGTCTCGAGGCGGCTTCTTCTTTCCATCCTTAGTTATAAAACTTCTCCTCAGCTGGACTTCGGATGGTCCTCCAGGTTGGTTGGTCAATACGTAATTTAGTTGTAATTTTTATGTGTTCACAGGAGGAGGCAAGCACAGCTTTTATCCATTCTGCCATCTTATGTCGTTCCTGCCTTGTTCTTGTTGTTGGGTTTGTTTGTTTGTTTGTTTGTTTGTTTGTTTTATGGATCTGCCCTTTTAATACTGAGGTTCACCCTTGAGTCTGCCTGGTTCGGGGTTCTGCAGGCTAAGAGCTGAACATCAGCAATTGAGTTTGGAGATGGTCCTAGGGGGTGTCCGCAGGGTTGGGAAGTGGGATGAAGGTGGAATCAGGACAGCTGCATTACCGGGCACGGCATCTTGGGGGTAACAGTAGTGGCTCCACTTTTCCAGTGCCCAGTGATTTTATATTTACTATGATTTTTTTCCTGCTGCTTAATAGAAAAACAAATTTCATATGTGAAAACGAATCTTGTGTAAGGTCTCCCCATCACCATCGAGGCCTCGGGGTCTTCCCTCTGTGCTCTTGATCATTATGACCTCAGTAAACATGCCTTGCTATTGATTAATACCGAGAATCTAAAACGAGACTCACTCTCCTAGTTTTTCTCCACATCGTGTTAATAAGGTTCCCAGTGGCAAGATGAAGTCTTCTTGCATATTGTTCCCAAAACATTGGCATAATGTCAAATTTGCAGTGTTGCACAATAGATATTTATTGGATGAATGAATGCTTATATCACACTATTCTCTTGGTAAAATTGTATATGTTTCCAAAACTACAATATTCTCCACACAGCAGATGAGAACCCTTGGCTCTTGTGACGACATTTCACTATCAAAGAGGATTTTGGAGTTTTTGTTGTCTTTGCACAAATCTAGGGTCACCGATTAGTTCATGACACCATCGCAGGGAGACACAGAGACTATGGTTCCTTCACTGTCTTCTCTGTCCCGGGCATCAGTTAGGTGCTGTTTCAGATAAAGGAATCAACACTGGGAGACAGGCCAAACCTGTATGAGTCGCATTTTGTCAAAGAAGAACTGTCATAGAAACATCCATTTAGAAAACTGGTAATTCCATGATAATTGGGACACAGTCTCCGGGGTTGGGGTGTACAAGCCGTGAGGAGTCGGGAGCTCTTCATTTTATGTTCTATATGTATCATCTCCATCAGAGTGATTATGCTAATTGTTTTTTGTTGCACCTTGTCTGGGGAGAGGCAATAAGCCAGACTGTCTTTTAAAATGTTATAATACACACTCGCTTTATTTCCCTGACCTACACCTGCCTCTTAAAATGAAAACAGAGTTTTGCTCACATTGAGCAGAGAAGCACCTTGTTATATGATAGTAGATGTCAAAATATTTTTATTTTAATGCTGCTTGTGTAATTTTAATAACTGTTTTTAAATAGAACTATGCTATTTCTGTCACCACTAAAGTAATAAATAATCCTGGAATACTCCCTTCTTTTATTCCTCTTGAAAATCAATTTCTTATTAAAAAATCCAGTTTACCTCACTATGATTACAACTGGATAATTTATTTCTAAAAAGTTTCTTTTAATTTTTTTATTTTATATCAGAAATCACTTGTGAAGATTACTTAATGCAAGCATTTCTAAGTGGAAACACCCCTGTTATGTTTATGAGTCATTTCAAATATATTTGACTTGACTCTGAGTTTCTATGACAAAACTTTCATTGTTTTCAGGAATAATAGTCTGTTGTTTAGAATATTTTAGGTTTTTCAAAGTACAACTTATTTAATGTAGATGCAATGTGAAAGATAAACTTATTGTAAAGCATGATTCTTTGGAATAAATATATTTTATATGCCACTCACTTAGTCAAGAGGATACATTGTTTTAGTTAAAATGACTTCATACTTTTTTTGCTACCGAGGAACTCCATTTTATTTGATGCCTCAAAAACAAACAACCAAGCAAACCTTCAAGAGATCATGTACCTTAGCAAGAACAAGTAGAGGTCATTCTATAAAGAGCGACCACAAATGATGGTTTAAACCACCTGTTTAGGTAACCAAAAGTATTTATTGTATCGTCAATGAATTTTACAATTATGTACAAGGGTTAGTTGAGAAGCAGTGAACTGACAATCATATAGTTAACTATACAAATATTCAGCGTGTATATTTTAAAAGCAGAAATGTAGATTTATAATTAGAGTGTGCCCAAAGTTAACTAGCAGTTTCTCTGCACTGTTACTAATGAAACGCTCGGTGGGGAAGGGAAAGGAGGCGGGGCTTCCGTTACTGAGCGTCTTCCATGTACCACACAGCGTAGAGAGGTACATTTGTTGTATCTTCTAAACAACCTTAGCTATATGTACCATTATCTCAGTTTTATCAACGAGAAAATCTCACCTTAAAGAGATCATAGAGCTTGCCACATAGTAACTGGTAAACTGTTTGAACATAGATTGAAAGCTAGTCCATCCCTTTGTCCACTGTACACGCTATACAGACCCCCTTGTTAGGGACCTCTGTTCTTCAGGTTCAAATTCTCTTCTCGCTCCTTTAGTTCTTGCACCAATTGACTCTTGGTTGGTTCCTATTTGACTTGTCCATAATAACTGCATGGAGTCATGAGACTCTTCCTAATATTTCAAAGTTCAGTCTCTAAGTTATAGGCTTTTCTGCTTTAAATTTGTAGAATTTCTTCACCAGGAATGATATGGTTTTAGGGACTTTCTTTTAAATTTGCCACTTCATTGATTTAAGCAAATGATTGAGGAGCAAAGGTTTTGATTGTGTTACGAAGAAATGCTCACTTAAAATAGCTTCCGTATGGAGTCTGCCATTAATGTCCTTCTGTGTCTGGACATACAGGGATTTGGGGCACGTCTCTGGTTTTGAAAAGGCTTCAGCAAAGTATCTCAATCAAATAAGTTTTAAAAGGTTTTTAATTATCCAATTATTCATTCAACTACTTCAACTTCTACCATCTATATACTCTGATATATACCATTGTGTGCCAAGTGTATGCAGACATTAAAAAAAAACAACTATCATCTCAGCTATCAAGAAGTTACCATCTTTGGGGGTATAAAAATTTGAAAATATAACTATAAGTGTGATATATAAAGGAGTAAACACCCAATTCTGTGAAGTCACATAGCAACACACTGCCCTAGCCTTGGTGGTCATACCACACCCACCCGAGCAGGAACTGCTTGGTAGACTGGGAAGAAAAGCAAGTTTCAAGGAGAGGAACGTGGTTGGAGTTCTGAAGATGAGGGACGGCCAGGCACACCTGAAGCAGTTTAAAGAAGTTGGCATGAGTGGTCCCGAGAAAGGAAGGGATGTACACACACCATTGCAACGCTGGGTCCGTATGTGCAATTATACAACAGTGTGTCTCCTGAAGTGCTGTAGACCGTTTCAGCAGTCCCTAAAGGCACAGGCAGCTCTGAGAAAGTCCCCAGCTGTCTTTTGCTCTTATTTCTGAACAATTTACCTCCCTTCTCTCATCCATGCCCTATCTTTGACCTCACAAGAAGTTGACTGGAGAGAACAAATTTAGGTCTTTTCTGTTTTCTTTTAAAGAAAGCTCTGTGTGACAGCTGACACTTCCTGAGAAGGAGCAGACACAGCAGGAAAGCCCCACCTGCTGTGGCCCTGAAAACAGATGAAGGGGAGTCGTCCTAGCAGGCAGAACCTTGAGCCACTCCTCCTGCTTGGAAAGAGCAGATGCTGGAAGCAGAGCTCTCTACTCCTGCAAGGGACAGCTAATGGTGGTGGGGGGAGGGGTCAGCTACTGAATGGGACATGGCTAGAGAATTTGTGACAAGCAGTTCTGGTTGACTTGTCAGCCACCAAACAGCGCTCACTTTGAACAAGTCATTTATTCTCTCTAGGCCTCAGGAATCTTTACTTTCTAGGGAAAAGAGGTGGTTTATATGACCTAAAAGGTTCCTTTGATGCTTAGCATTCCGTCATTTTTCTTGAAACATGCATGCTAAATTAGGACATAGAAATATTTACCATGATAAAGGAGCTCTGTATTGTTGAAATTAAGTTACCTGGATAGCTCCAGAACGCACTCTCAGATTTATGTAATGAGTTATAGTTTATTTAGGCCTTCTGAGCAGGCAGCTATCAACCGCACTCTTCTCACTAGTTTTGAATCTCTATACCCTGAATTAATGCATATCGCAATTGCTCTCGTCTAGTGCATTTTCTAATAACACTCTTATGTTCTGCCATCTGCTTGGGCCTTCACGTGCGGCAATGTGACGTGCTTCTTAAGGAGGAGTTAAGGTGAATGGGAGTTGGCAGAACTCTTTCCCAAGCTGGAATGCTCAGACACAAGAAACCCAGAATGGAAGGGGCATTTCTGGTTTCATTCTTGTCACCAGGGTGATGGTCACAGCAATTTTAAGTAGCTTGAGTTCTAATTACCACAAATACTTGCCAGCTATAACAAAGTGGCCATTGCATGCCATATGTTTGGTTTAAGGTCCACAGCTTTGGCAATTTTCCATTCTTCTTACTTGATCAATATCATGTGGTTTAATTGGAATCATATTACTATTATTGATTAGATCTAGTATTTTCAATCTTGCTTATTATAATCAACATCTACTGAATAATGTCACAGCATTTCTCAGTCTTAGCCTCAGGACTACTGATGTCTCGGGCCAAGAATTCTTTGTCCTGAGGAGCTGCCTGTTCATCATTTTTCCTGGAGGCCACTAGTCACCCACCCCATAGGGACAAACTGAAATGCCTCCAGACATTGTCAGATACTCCCTGGGAGAGCAAGGTCTCCCCAGGTAGGAAACTGTCTTAGGTATACAGGAAACTGACCTAATTCGGATTTCACACAATCTTCCCCAGTAGTTTTGGACTGCTTTTATAAAACGCTGTCAAATCTTACTGCTGTTGGAGAGAATGGACATTCTCTTCTGGGGAAAAGAAGGTAGAGGAAGAGAAGGAAGACGGCGTGAGGAGGAAACGATCCATCTCTTTAATTCTCTGTATGTCCCCATGAGTGCACTTACATAGGAATTTATGATCGAAAGTTAAGATGATCAAAGCCAACGTATACATTTGCATAGGTAACGTGTTTGCATGGCACTGCTAAGATCACTTCTTGAGAAACACATGAGTCAGAATGGTCACAAACATCTCTAACACCGAGTTTGCAGTTTTAACTAAGTCACATCCATAAATCACGAGCATTTGAAAAAAGTTTTCAAATCATAAATCATACAAACAAAAATTCTATGAGGCAAGGAGACATTAATATCACTTCTCTTTTAGCACATAAAGGACCTGAGTTTACTGAGCCCCATGGTCTGCCCAAGACCACAAGTCAACAACAGTTAGTAAAGGAACTCTGCGGTTTTGTCTGTAGGTGGTATCTCTATTAGTATCTTCTCTCTGGTATCTCTGTCATTTTCCATCACCTTCCGGCTGTTCTTAAGGACTTTACAGACAGCATGTGCACCAGGAAGACGGCTATGGAGGACCACATCTGAGTCCCCAGAACCGTCAGGACTTAATCAGGAAGCAGAGAACCCAGCCACGCCGCATGGCCTGCCCACCTGTAGAACTGGGTGAGCACGCGTGTCTGTTGTCCTTAGCCATTAGGTGTGTGGCAGTCAATTACATAGCTATAGAAATCTAATAACGCCACTTGCAAACACAGACATAATCCACACTCAGATTTTGTATCACGGGCTTTGTTCCTGCAACATAGTCATGCCTTCAAGTTCTATCAAGGTGATTCTAGCCTTTCAACTTTTGTTTGACACAGGTCACCTTTGTGTGTATATTTTAGTCAGCCAGCAAAACTGTCAGAGCTTTTTTTTTTT
>NW_017732749.1:62951-67125 GCF_001890085.2 Hipposideros armiger | reverse complement strand
TAGGGGACAGGCCAGCTTTCTTGTGGGCAGGAAACCAGGAGCAGGGGAGAGGGCGAGATCCCAGTTACACCACGGGGCCTGGCCGAAAGCTCGCACATAATTAGCTCACGGTATTTTTAATAGGCTCCTGATGTAAATCATCTTTGTTTTGTGTTCCTCAACCCTTCCTTTTTCTCTCTAAATTCTCACTTGTGACTTTGGTGCGATATCACAGTTCAAACTATTGCTGTGACTACAAACAATGACCATCACCAATCTCTATGCCGACCTTAAAAATGAAGGTGAAGGGGAGTGCTTTTGTAATACAGCTCAATCGAATCATTATTCCCTTAATGTAAACATTTTAATTCCTTACACATTCATATGGTTCAGACTCAGTATAAGACATGGTACCAGCTGTTTCCTTCCCACCATGTCTGTATCCCCCTGCCTCCCCCAGGTGTATAAAAGGTAACCCCTGACACATTCCTCCTGCATCATTATTTATGAAGTCACAAATATGTGAATACATAATCTTACCTTCTACCTTTCCTAAATAAAATACAGAGGACTGTGTAAATGGTTTTGCATATTGACATACAAGGTAGGACAACTAAGTTTGCAAACTCATCCTAGAAAAAGTGCTCCATACCTCACTGCTGAATATCACTATGGTCACCTTCGAAGTGCTCCCCTTGGGAAGCTATGCACTGACGCCAGCGCCTAGTCCACCCTTCAAAGCAATCCTGAAACTCTTTCCCTGGAATGGCCATCAGAGCTGCCATCATATTACCCTAGATGTCCTGAATGTCATCAAAATGTCTTCCTTGCAATCATTCCTTCATCTTCAGGTAAAGAAAGAAGTCATTGGGGGCCAGATCAGGTGAGTAGGGAGGGTGTTCCAATACAGTTATTTGTTTCCTGGCTAAAAACTCCCTCACAGACAGTGCCGTGTGANATATATATATATATTGCCTGATCCAACTTTATATTCCTTCGACCCTAATACCTTACTCCTAAGATCCATTGTTGTACATGTTCTCCAGATTTCTGTCAAAATCAAAATGTTGTGACCTCCTCACTGGTCACACCTTAAATTTCATCATCTGTGCCTGTTAGGACTTGAGTCTAGTCACATCTCTCGAGGGGAGGTGGTGGGTGTGGGTCCCGAGGAGGACCAGCCTTTGCAGGGTGACCGTGCCATCTCCTCAGGCCCGGGGAGACTGACCTAACATAGCTCGTAACTGGCAGAGAGCGCTTCGTATTACAGACGTGCTCTTCTATAAAATAATGGATTCAGAAGTTAATTTGGTTAATCTCCAAATATACATATTTCTCTCTTCTTTACTTTTTTATACGATATCTTTTTACTTTTTAGTGTAAGCTCAACTTTACCTTGGTGCAGTAGATACGGCCAAGAATGTGTTAGCTGTGTGGGCTCAGAATATAGTGTAATAAAGTCACTGGATCAAATATGAGAATATCTGGTTGGGTAATATCTTACTTATCCAGTATAACATTTGGAACTGTATTTCATAGTGGGATTAAAAGAAGTTTTGGTTAAAAATTCAAGATCGTTGACTCTGCAAACACATTGTTGTAGACATTTTCTTCATTTTGGAGCTTGAAAAACTCATTCATGCTTATTTTGCATTTGAAGCAGAAAAGTTTAAATAAGAAAGGTGCTTGGGTTCTGGAGAAAATGAGAAATGAGGTCAATAAAAATACAATTGATTAGTGCTTATGATATTGCTTAATGCCTAGGAGGTGTTCCATCAATATCTGTTGAATGATTTGAAGATTATGTAGGAAAAAACCGATGCATCAAGAAAATTAAATGTTAATAACATGATAGACGAAGTATAATACTAGTGGAAAATTAAAGAAATTCCATTAAAATGTTTCTTATTACTCACCTCACTTATTTGTCATTGATTTTCTTTCCAAACTTCTTTATGTAAAGTTACTTTTAAAGTTATATTTCTCTTTTTAGCATGTTCCTGTGCCTAATGCAAAAACTAAGGATTAATCCTGCTCTGCTCCACTAACGTGTTTTGATTCTGAAAGCGCAGAATGGATTTTTGCCAGGTAATGTGTACATACTTGTTGAGTCCGCTCCTGAAAAAAATCAATGGAAAGTTACATTTCTTAGCAATATTTGTTCTATCGACCTTTACGCTGTAGCGATAACTCAATTACCGAGACAGGAGGTTATTTTCTAGTGGAGTCAAGTCAGTGCTAGGCCAGCCAAATTAAAGGGTGTTCACTCTGCAGGTACTGCAAACACGTGTTAGGCTGAGAGCTTCAGAGCAGCCTTGTCTTGGTCACTTAGATGAAAACGTCTGTTGGGGAATTTGTGGCCGGTGCATGCGCATGTCTGGGCAGGTAGGCAGAGAAGCAGACGATGGCTTTCCGGAACCTGGGCGCCGTGGGCTCCAATCATACAGGCGGGACCTCGTCGCCAGCGTCAGTGTGAGCGGTGGCAGCCCTGTAAGGACGTGCGCTGGCGCATGCGACCCTTGAGAGCAGCACAGGGTGCCTCTCAGCAGGGGACACCTGGACGGGAGGTCAGAACGGACACCCGCGCAGGACGTGCACGCTCCCCGCGGTGTGTTGCAGGGGCCTCTCCGTGGTGACAATGGTGAATGCCAAGGTGGTTGGAGACGCCAGTATGCTGTCTTCTTAGGCCCCCCGAAAAGAACGGAATTCCGGGTGAAACGCTGAAATGGCCTTCCTGACAGGTGGCGGTGGCCGCCTCTGTTCTAGCTCTTCAAGCATGGTGACAAGTGGCCCCGCGCCGCCCGTGCCTGCAGGAAAGCCACCACGCAGGAGGCGGCTGTGCCGTGCGTGAGCCTCTCCGGTCCTTCGCAGGAGTGACCGGCCGCGGCCTCCACGCGGCCAGGGGCACGGGCGGCAACTCACCGAGTGACCACGAGGCGGCGCTGTGTCCCTCAGGCAGCGTCTCCGCGACGTCCTTGTCCCGGTAGCTGGAGGGTGGGCAGATGCAGGGTGGACAGGTGGACGGATGGACAGGTGGAACAGTGTCTAAAGGAAACAGTTCATGTTTTCTTAGCACCTACGTGATTGCGGCGCGTCATGCAAATGCCACGTTCAGCTTCTCCGTGAGCCTCAGCCCCGCGCCGCTGACTTAGGGACCCCGACATCGTTGCCTCCTGTCTCCCTAGATTGCGCTCCGAACCATGTCCACCGAGGCACAGTCCACCCACTGGGGCCTCACTAGCGGGCGCCCGTCCTGAGAGTCAGCGGCGTTCGTTAGGGCGGATTTCTTGGGGCTTCAGTTTTCTTCTGCTTGACAAGCAGGAAAACACAGCGCTCCCTCGCCGCCTTGACCGGGCTCGGACACCACCCTGCGTGTGATTCTGGCCTCCGAGGATGCGGTGTGGGGTGGGGGGGCTCCTGAAAGCCTCAGCCCTGGCCGGTCCTGGTTCCCATCGCAACGAGCCCTGAGGACGGGGACCTTCCAGGGGACTCCGAGGCCCGAGGACACACTTCCAACTGGAAGATCTAAGCTCAGCTAAGGGAACGGCATCACTCAGAAACCAAAATTCCCAGCCGTCTGTATCTTTAATGCCATTCTTTAGCTATCAGAAAATTCATAGATCATAAACAAATCGGCCAGTGCCCTAATTTCCCAAATGAGGAAAAAAGAAATTCCAGAATAAGCTACCTTGTAAATGGAAAAATCTTTTCCTTTAATTTACTACCTTTACAGGGACTTTTCATAATAGGTATCTATCAAATATTTTATAAAATAGTTGATTAGCAAAAAAATCGTAATAAAATTCGATAACTAAAATTCATAACTAAATATCTTTATATATTATTAATTTATATATATATATATATATATATATATATTCACTCAGGACCAGAATTGACTATTTAAAATGATTTCATTTAATATTTTCCCAGTTATGAAAAACACAATGGCTTTGTCTTTGAAAATGTCACCGCATTTTCGTATAAAACTAAATTGTATTTCCCATTACAGTGTAAGTTCCAAATGTTGATCGAGTTATCAAATTATTGACCTACTATGATGATATGCTGCAGATACACAGAAGCATTCGTACACAGCTTTTACATATATACAGAAAACCCAGAGTTTTATGTGCGCCTGTGTGTGTCTGAATTCCCAACTATACAGGAGCCAATAGGGGCTCACAGCTTAAAA
>NW_017732749.1:57696-58691 GCF_001890085.2 Hipposideros armiger | reverse complement strand
TTCATAAGGCTTTTATTTCTTGGGGGTGATCCTAGGTTAGCTTTTCTCATGAGGGTTTCTGCCTTGCATCGCTGCTGACCTGTGACAGGCTCCCCTTCTGCGTCAGCTGCGGGGAGCTCAGGGTCTGGCCCTGGAAGCATCCTGCACAGCAGCGCCCCCTTTGCCTCTGCAGGGGTTTAGCAGTTCTTGGAACAAACACGGAACCCAAGCTATCAGCCATGATTTCTTTTTCTACCCGTCGTAACCCCGGGCATTTGGCAAGACGCCCTTACAGTTCATTTTTACTCTGTATTCTGAAGTACTGGCAATTTTGGGATGTTAGTGAAAGACAAGTGGAGGAAGCGTTCATTACAGCCTCGGTCTGCCATTTCAGAAGGACCCTCCCCTCTTGATCTGTACGCTTACTAGATTTTTCCTGTACTGATGCTAAATCTAAGCCCACGTCACCTCCACGTGTTACCCACGTGTATCATAAAGTGTAGCGATAGGTTCGCCTTTACTTCACAGCCCTCCATAGACCTGCAGAAGTCGGGTTCTTTTTTTAATAGTCTGTTTCATCACCCTTCGAATCTGCTCTGTTTTTTACCTTTCCTCCTATGTCATTATTTTAGTCCCTTAAATCTTGATCACTTGACTTAATGTGGCCCTATTTTTCTATCTTTTAAATTGATGTGAATTTATTTTGCATCAATAAATCATACAATCATGCCAAAAAGCAACCGGTATAGAGAAAACAGTATTTGCAAATACACTAAAACCCTCTCAATAGCTCAAAATATAACCAGAAGCCAGGTTAGTTAGTAAGTAGCACATATTGAAATTACCTTATAAAATGAATCCTCTTAAAATAAGGTTTTCCTCTGGTTAACACAGTGTTATCATATCTGAAAATTCTACCTTAACAAGTCCATCTTTTGCTTTTCTAGAAATTGGATTTGATATATAAATTACATATATATATATCATATATGTATATATGTCATATATGTATATAT
>NW_017732749.1:51605-57185 GCF_001890085.2 Hipposideros armiger | reverse complement strand
AATACAGATTATCTTTTTGCTCATTCACACCATCATAAGGAAAAGATTTTTAGCTTGCCCATGATTACCAAGACTCAATTTAAGCCCTATTTCAAAAATATACCTTGAACTTCCTCAATCCCTAAGAGGGCATTTTCCACAGAAATTGGGGGAATTCCATAACCCCTGGACTAACAGGAGATTTGCATCTCTGAATGGGATTGTGGAGGCATGGCGTCACTCTCGGTCACAGAAAAACCACTGGGGGTCCTTCTGAGTCTTCAGTCAAACATACAGTAGAGAACAGAGGGGAAAGAATGAAGTCTCGAGTTGAGATGAAGAGTTAACTTGTAATGGTTCACAGACGTTTTTACAGGCTCATCCTGTCTTTTAGAATTTACCATCTTGAGCCAAGCCATACTTTTAACCACTGGAAGTCCTGCAGAAGGTGTGTGTGACACGAGGTGCCTGTCAGTGCTGGTGCCTTGCCCACCAGGTAGAGCACAGTCTGTGTGACAGGCAAGCCCTTCCTCCCTGCCCCCTCCCCCCCGGGCACGTCTCCCCATGCTGTGCCACCTCATTCTTCAGGGTCCAGTAACATTTCGCTTTCCCCAAGCCGTTCCCCCCCGGAACGTGTCAGCTTCACTTCCATCTCCTGTCCAGAAAAGCTGGCTTTCTTTAAATTGCTCTGTGCCAACCTGCCGTAGCACTGTTCACGCCTCTGTCTCCTCATAGACAAATCCTTTAAGGGTGGAGAGCAAACGTGTATGCATTTCTGTACCTTCAGCACATGGTGGGAGCTCAGAAAGATATCTTTATTTTCTAAAATGAATTCCACTGAACTGAGAAAGTAAGTGTGTAAACAGAGGAGCACCCACCCTGATGTCTGATTGTGTCCCCACACTCTCTGTTTGGGTGTGGTGAGTAGAATGGCTGCTGGTGGGCTAAGTGTTCCATGTCCCATATGCCACCAACCATCCTGAGTACCTAATGACGTGGGCACAGCTGCCTTCATTCTATCTATAAGTATAAAGTATATATAGTCATTCTATATTTATGTATTTATAAATGTGGGGACAGCATCTCAGGTAGAGAGGGGGTGACTTGTCCGTAAAGGTGCTAAGACTGCGTACAATCCCAGGTCTGTGAGACTCTGAGCTCTGGGCTTTGCTGCGGGAGCACCGCCATTTTGAAAGGCTTGGNTTTTCTCAGGTTGAATGCCAGTCTCACTTTCAGTAGTTGCTGAAGCAAGATCTCTTTAAAAGCAGATGGATAGCTGTGACTATATTCTGTTTTTTGTTTCTTTCCAAGTCTGTCCCTTCAGATCTAAGATGTCTTATCCCAACCCCTATACCTCAAATAGCTAATTGTTTTCTGTATTTTTTTCCTCTCCTAAAAGTCCATCTTTCACCTTTCAGTTTTCTAGTCCTTCCAGCATGGTGTCAATGAGAGTCTACATTAAATGTCCTCTCTTTGAAACTTAGAGTGGTCCCCTTTATCCTGCTTGGGCCCTTTCTGATGCAGCACACATCACGGAAATGAACTCAGGAACTAGGACCCTCAGGACAGGGCTGTGGCGCAGGGTTGCTTTTGTTTGAACCTGGTAGCGCCCGGTACATCCTAGCATCATGGCCTCATAACACAGGGCATGACTGGGGTTGCTTAGAGCAACCTGTTGAGGGCTTTGGGAGGCCAGGAGTCTGGAATTTCCAAGGGTCAGGACCGGGGAGTGAAAGAGTTACATCCAACTGTGCTGGGAACTACAGACCGAATGTGAGAGATGTTCGCCTCAGCTCTAAGCATAATCAGAGCAGAGAGCTTCGAGGGAGGAGCTGAGAAAAGGAAGTTTTCAACACTGGGCAGATATGGATAAAAATAAGACCTAACGTCTAACTGTGTGTTTTGCAGAATTGCAATGTGAATTGAATTTGCAGCGTTTCAAGTGCATCGCATAAAAATCAGGTCAGTGTTTTCTCCAGAGAGAAAGAGGCCGGTCTGTTCAACCAGTAGGCACAGTCCTGAAAATACATAAGCCGTGATTCCTTTTGTGAATATCCTGTTTTACATTGCAATTGTGCACCATTAATTTTAAAAGAATAGTGTAAAGCATCATGAAAGTTTAGTAGAAACTCCTTTTTGGAAATGGTAGAGCCTGGAGTAGCTGGAATGCTTGTCAAATGAAGTTTTCTTATTTATTCTCACTCACTGTTCTGTGCCCAGTTAACTAGCACATTCAGTATTTATTTTTAAAAGATGCATGTAAATCTAGTAAATGAAAAAAAAATTATATAGGATTGGAAGCAATTGATAAATATTGCTGACAGAGCTAGCGTGGCATATTAGAACAAGCACGGTTTGCATGCTGGGGAAGCTGAGTGTCGTGTTGGTTTGCCACTTCATAGTGTGTGGGGTTAGAGTTAGCCTCGGCTGCTTCCTGTCACGGGCAGATAATAATAATCACATCACAGGATAGTGGGAATTAAAGGAGGTAACCCACATCAAGTGTCCAATATACGAGATCTGACAATTAAATTTGTGAACTTTTTGCAACAATGTTACGAACCTTTTTTGATATCAGAGGAATTATTCATTATGAATTTGTACCAACTGAACAGTTAACCAAGTTTACTACTTGCAAGTGCTGAAAAGGCTGCGTGAAAGGGTTAGACAACCTGAACTTTTCACCAACAATTCATGGCTCTTGCATCACGACAATGCACCAGCTCCCACGGCACTGCCTGTGAGGGAGTTTTTAGCCAGTAAACAAGTAACTGTATGGAATACCCTCCCTACTCACCTGATCTGGCCCCCAATGACTTCTTTCTTTACCCAAAGATAAAGGAAATATTGAANATTTTAGGATGTTGCTTATCACATTATTTAATATTTTTTAGAATAAAATATCATTGTCTTTTAATTTAATTATTTACATTTGAATACCACAATATTTTTAATCAGTTAGCTGCCTGAGTAACTCGAATAACTACTACGATCTTAAAAAACAATCAAAGAAACCAGGGTTATGGGATTATGAAATGTATTTTCTTCATATTCTGTCAAAATCTGAGAAAAAGAAAAGTCTCACCCTTGTTCTAAACCTATTTGGAAAATATTTTGGAAGTAATGATCTCTCTTTTGTCGACAAATTGTGTAGTTGTGATATGAGTATAAGACAGGGAATAAAAATAAATTATTAAAACAAGAAATACATAATCTTAAACATGGCTATAGTCAGACTCTTTCAGAATCACTTGTTTAATACTTCAACATGCTATTCTAAATTATTCAGTTGCTGGGAAGTCTGTAGTTATTGTGGTCAGGAAAAACGATTCGACAATCTTGAGGCTGGAAATTCACCGTGCTTCTCTGTGGTATTAACCCGTCAGGCCTACCAATGGTTCATAATTACACCTTCCCGCCCCTATTAATAGTTATGAGGAATGTTACAAATGTTAAGGCAGGAATCAACCTTGAAAGCTTGCTTGTGAAAACCAAACACAGCTGCTCTGCTGAGACAGAAACAGGGTAGTGAACCCAGTGTGTGGAAGTCGGAAGTGTTTCAGTGGCCTCCTGAACTCTGGGAGGAGAAAGAGAAGTTTTTGAGGGGAAATCACTTAATTGTGTCCAGAGGGAATGGATTGAGAAAGGCTGCTGGCATTACAGGCTGGTAGGGGTCTGGCCGACACATCTGAAGAAAACAGGCTGCTTTGGGGAGGCATCAGCCCCGAGTCTGGCTGCCACTGGATTCCAGCCTTTCTCAGGCGGTCCCACCTGTGAAGCTGCAGGCTGGGTGCCAGAGCCAGGTGTGCTTCTGACACGGCACTGAGCACAAGCCTGCCCTCGGCCACCCACAAGGGCAGCAGAGCCAAAGCTGGGGAGCAGGGTCCAAGAGGGATGGTCACCTGTGGCAGCCTGGGGCACTTAGATATGCCAGCTCAGGGCCCACGCTGTCATTTACTCTGCAGAATGCTGGCTGTCACCCACAGGTTGTTTGAAAAGCATGACCTAAAAGCTGGTATCCAAATATATATATATATATGATTTTCATAATGAGGTTGTTTTTGTAATGAGAATGGATTTCTAGATAATCACAAACACAATTGTATGAGTTTCCTTAGCTACCATAGCAAACTACCACACGCTGGGTGGCTTAGAACATGAGTGGACTGTGTCAAGGTCCAGGGGCTAGGAGTCTGGAGTCAGCGTGAGGGTGGACGGCNTTTTCTTCTGTTCTTAATCGTCAGCAAGAGATAGAGGAAAAGGGGGAGTGCAGTCTGAGAGGCAGAGATGAATTCTGTGACATTCTCATTTGCCAGATTCTCTCCTGATGACTTTGGGTGTATTATCTCGATTAAACTGTGTTGCAACACTATTAAATAAAATGAACCATCGTTTCAATGATACGGCTATCATATGTAAGAAAGCCTGTGAAATGTACTCCCATGCTGTTTTGGCCTGAGGGCCATATTCTTAATGACTGCATGTGAATTGGTTCTACCTCAATGAACTGAACACATTAGCTTAGGGTAACCTCAACTGATAAGTCCACATGGGAAAGTCAAAGTAAACAGACCAGTGACATCATTTGTAAAATCTGTATCGATTCCAAAGAAGACAGTTGTCTTGTCTATAGTTTAATCAAATTTAACTGGTAGAAAAAAGCTTGATGATGTCTGATCTTCCAACTTTTCTCTACCAGTTATCAGGTCATCCACCACTTGTCCTGAAAAACATGCATTCTCACACACAAAACCCTGGGTCATGCTGCTCTGCCTTTCTTCCCTGACCCTCGAGGGTCCCTCCACTGGTGTCACCAGCCTGGACAGCACCATTTTGAGCAGTCATGAGAGGAATTATGCCAGTAATGTGGTTGCCCATGAACCCTCCCCATCAGGCCCCAGAGCTGACACTTCACGCAGTGAGGCCATTGTGCTATGGACGGACTGAGGCTGCAGCATGGCTCCTGGGCTGCCCAGGACAAAGGAGGACACGAATCAGAGGAGGCCCAAATAGAGTGGGAACAGCATTGTCTGGATTTGAATCGAGACTCTTATTTACTGGCACACAGCCTTAGGCAGGGTGAGTCACCTTTCTCCTCAGTGTCTCCACCTTCTAAACCCCTTGACAATACCTATCTGGAAAGTGTGGCAAGAATTAAGTGACACTCCTATACAAGGTGTGACCAAGCAATACAATGAATGTTTTTAAAAATATATTACAGTAAAAGACACATTGCCATTAATCCCCCTCAAAATATTCCCCCTTGCTTCGAACACTTATCCCATCATTCCTGCCACTTTCTGAAGCAGTTCTGAAGTCCTCTTTCATGAGTGTCTTTAGTTGCGCTGTGGTGGCTGCCTTGATGTCCTGAATCATTTTGACTTTGAGGAAGAGCCAGAAGTCGCACGGTGACAGATCCGGTGAATAAGGTGGATGAAGACACACCGTAATGTTTTTATTTGACAGAAATTGCCTTATACCAGAAGCGATGTGTGACATGGAGTGCTGTCATGATGGAGGATGATTTATGGCACACTTTAAAACACACCTTCTCTCAACCATAGCTCACACCCGACTGACTGCACCGAACAAGTTGAAACT
>NW_017732749.1:49485-50504 GCF_001890085.2 Hipposideros armiger | reverse complement strand
TGGTCTGAATCTAACCTCCAAGTATGTTGGTTCTCGGGCCTCTTGGGAGGCACTCCTGGGCAGGCCCATGTCACCCACTGCTTGTGACTGGCTGGGGACTACCTGGTAGGAGCTACAAAGCAATGCAAGGTTGTTCGCTGCCTGTGCTCAAGTTGGAGACACATAGGAGAGACCACGCTGCAAACTGAGGACAGCTGTCACCAGTACTGAGCCTGGGGTAGCTCTGGAAAAAGCCAGGACATCCCGAGACCTGCTGCCACCTGCTGGCTCCCTTAAGGTTCAGTGCTGATAAAGCCCTGTGGTATGGGAGTTGGGTGTGGCAGGGTTTCAGAGTCACTAGAGTGGGGAGAGTTGTGGTCACCAAGTTAATGTAGGCTCTGGTTTGGTGGCAGTCCTGAGCCTGGAGCTACTCAGCAAAAGTCTCAGCACACTGAGGCTAGTCACTGCCTGCCTGGGGCCAGCGTCTCCGATAGTTTTTCAAGAAAGAGTGCAATGTGGGTGGGGCTGGCTGCTTGAGAGAATGTGCCCCAGATGTTAGGGAAATTCGGTGGAGAAGGGTCCCAGTGAGTCAGCAGGATGGAGCTGCAGCGCTCACCAGGCCAATCAGATTCAGATTTGGCCATAAGCGTAGGGGGCGGGCTCAACACAGGAAAGATGGCGCCTGCCTCCTGGCTGCACAGCTACGTGAGAGGAGGACCCCACACAATGCCAGCTGTCCTCCAGCCCTGGTCCTGAAGCCACACACCTCACTCTGCACCCCCGCATGCCTCTGACGCCCATTGAGTCACCATCCCTCCGCAGGAGCCCAAGGTGAGTGCCTGTGATGGAGGGAAATTGTTCCTAGTCCCTTTAAGAGGATGGCTGGGTCTCTCACCGCCTTCCATCCCACTCGGGTGGTCAGAATCCCCACTGTTTTTCACAGCCAGCTGTTGTGGGGGCTCCTCTTCCCAGCACCAGTGCTCTGGGCTAGGAAGCCTGTTGGGGGCTGGAGTCCATCCCTTCTCCAGGGGGAACCTCTG
>NW_017732749.1:42320-46970 GCF_001890085.2 Hipposideros armiger | reverse complement strand
GCTTTCTTTTCATATGAAACATTTAGCCAACACATTTTCTTCATTGATATGCTAGAATTTTTAAATTTTTTGACATACATAAAATTACCTTACTAAATTAGCAGTTAAATATGACAGCTTAAACAAAGATGCATCATCGAATAAGAAAAGGCCCACAAAGCATTTTGTATTTTGAGTCACTACATTAATTAAAGCATATTTCTTTTCTCTCATACATTGCTCTCCTGCTTTAGAGTTACCTAAACTCTTTCTCAAGCTTTTCCACAAGGACTGTCCATATTTCAAAACCTATTATCTTAAAATTATAGTTGAAACGACTTGTTCCACCAACATTAGTTACCTTCTCCTCGTCTATATTTAATTCTCTCTCCAGTCTCATTATCCAATTCTGTCAAGCTCTGCACTGCACAAAGCTATATTTATACTTTCAAGTTATTAAGGCTTAGTCTATGTGGCCTGATTTAAACTGTCTTAAAAATACTAGAAGCAAATGTCCTCGAGAGAGTGCGTCACTTGAAGCCACCTGTCTGGCTCCCAGATGCAACTGAAGAGTGCTAGAGTGACTGCTCCTGGAAAGGATGGGTGAGGAGGAAGTGTTGGCTGCCTAGCAACGCTGTCCTCGCGGCCACAGGAGAAAAGCCTTCATTTCATGCCAGGCTTAGTAATTCTGCAATTCTAGAGACACAGAAGAAAAACCTGTCCTGGAGACCTGATTCAAATCCAAGGAATGTAGGTGTGTTTGTAGCTACAGTGGATTGGATAGCCAGGCACCTTGTGAATTGCATCTAGCATGTAGATCGAAGCACCTGCCTATGGCCAATTTAGTTATAACTGAAATCATCAGACTCTTCCTGCTGACACCCTGCAGCTCCTTACCTCCAAGCTATTTCACCTGACGTTAACTCATTATCAGTGGGTGAGGGATGAAATGTGAAACAAATGTATTGCATTTCTCTTACTGTAAGACGCCCTGGGAAGAGAACTAATAAAGCACCCAGTACTAAAATGGGCTAACCCAGGCCTTTGCATGGTCTCTGGGTGTCATTCGGTTGTCACTGTCACCCGGTACCTCACATAATGCCTCGAGGCTGCTTAACGCATGAGACACGGCAAGCGACACGCTTTCCCCGTGCTAACACTTTTCTCAAAAACTTGAGTTGAAAATGAATGCATCAAAAAAATTAGAAAATAATTTAATCACCCAGACCTGTACAAGCATAAGCTTAGACAACCTACTGGCTATAAAATGCTGGGTTAATTATGGTATGTAAGGATGCATTGTGTGTATATTTTTTCTGTGAAAAAGAGCTTCCTAACATAAAGTTTGTTTTCAGCCCTTAAGAATGGCTTCAGCATAAGAGTTTTAGTTTGCTAATAAACCACATCCATAAATAATATTTTCCAAATGCACGAAAGTCACTGAATTTGCCTAATCCTTCCCTTAGGGAGTGGATGTTGCTTTCCCTTTCCTTTGTAGCCTGAATGCAATTAATTAAGGCGTCAGGATTTGAATAAATTGAACGTATTCAACAGTTTCCAGGGCGGATTGATTACCACCCCTCTTTTTTTTTAAAGAATCTAATTTAGCAGCAGCACGAATGGCCTGCCCTCATTTGTTCCACAGTAATTTAGTGCTTACATCGGCCAGTCATGGTGGGTTGTGCGGAAGGCATTTTTCCAGGTGTGCTTTTCACTTGTTCTGTGGTCAAAAACGCTACAATTTTTTGCTTACAATTATTCATTGGTAATTTCTAAGTTACATACTAGCAGCAACAGCTGAATGCTTTTCTGGGCCAATAACAGAAAAAAGGAAGCTACAGCCAACCTAGAAAAGCACGGCGGGTGGAGTGTGGACGGAGGCCGTACACTTAGTGGTGGTCTGTATAAACCAGTTTACTCGGGGTTTGAAGGCACCCCTAAACTCACAGTGGTCTCCCTGTACCCTCTTCGGTGGTTCCTCTCCTCAGACTTGTCCTCAGCCTTTTCACAGCTTGCTTTTCTTGTTTCCTGAAAGGACAGGCATCTGGTGACCGCCCCAGGTCCCTCTTATCTGTCCTACGCTTGGGGACCTAGGATGCTTGTGGCTTGAGGCCATCTGATAAGAGCATTCAGAGGCCTCCGTTTTTCCTGTTAGGGCCTTTATGGACATGGACTTCTGAATCAGACTTTTTATAGGCAGAAAGCGTTCATTGGAAATATGGTTTTCCAAGGTTGGCCTCTTTCATTGTATACTATTTTCTTACAGTAAAACAGGCAAAAGAAACACCTGTGGTCATCCAGAATTTGCACCAAGCAGTAGAATACAACTTCCATTGCTCTTCTGATTTAAACTTTGTATTTTCATGAAATTGTACAACATGGTCAACCTCTGAGGACAAATACAAGCTAAACTTGAGATGTCTCATTCTCCCTGTTGAAAATAATGGAAGAGAGTTTCATCCCCTCCCTTTTTCTCAGACCGTTTATTTCAGAAAACTTGTGAGTACCTTTTTCTCTCCCTGAGATGTACTCTCTTCTCTCTCTCTCTCTCTTTTTTTTTTTTGCTAGATAAGTCTTTTTCTCAGCTTGATGACATGTCTTTGAAATGTCATCATCACGGAAGGTGGAGCCTCATCTCCCAGTCTCTGTGGAAGGTCAGGAGCAGAACGTCCAAGCTATGAAACTACCTCCTGTTTTAAATTATGAAAGGCCTGGTTTTTTACCTCTGGATAAAGCCACTTAGCTAATGCAAATGGTCGCCCCAATTTACCGTGGGTAGTAAATGGTGCTGTTGGGCCCCCTCACCTGAGGACGGGTTAGCTTTCATGCTGAGAACATGCATGTAGTGGATTGGATCGGCCTGGCCCTATACAAGGGAGACCGTCCCTCTGCTTTGCAATCCCTTAGTGGATTGCCTGGGATGCACATAACATTCTGGTTTAATGCTTATTTGATAAAAACTGTTTTCTTTCTCTTCTTTTATGGAGAGGTTTCCTGGATTGAGAGACTTGGTTTCTAATCATATTTCTCCAACAAACCTCAATCCTCTGTGGAATAGGTGGAATACAGAAACATAGATAATCTAGGTAAATATTGACTATCTCTACATATGCCAGGGTATTCTTTAAAAGAGTCAAAAGCATATTTCCTATTGTTAACTTTATTTTTTTCTCTTGCAATGAAAAATACAGTAAAATTTTATGGCATGTACTATTTCTTAAATTCCCTCTGGCTCTGTCATCTATTGTCTGTGCTCTAAAAGGAATCCTATGGTAATATGTTGACCAAAATGAGGAGCAAATGCAGTATGTGCTTTAAACTAACAGAGTTCTTCCCTTTCCGCCATACAATTTTATCTCTGAGGAAGCCTACCATCTGAATTCTGGGTAACCACAGACTTATCCTGGTTAATTACACATGAAGACCATGCACCCATCTGTGCATTTAACATCAATTTAGAAAAATCAGTTCTATTTTAAATCTTAAAAACTTGGCTTCCTGGGCCGGCCGAGTGGCTCAGCTGGTTAAGACCTCGCTCAAGAGTGTGAGCTCTGAGCAACAGCAGTTCAAGTCCTGCCTAAGCTGAGTTGCCGCTGAGCTGCCAACAGGGGGCAGGATGGCTCAGCTAAAAAAAGAAAAAAAAACTTGGCTTCCTATTTTCTGTGCGTGGAATTCTATGGCAAAGAGAAAAACTTTCAAAATGATGGAGCCAACTCATCATTTTGTTCATTTGATTTAAAATACGTGTAGCGGTTACTAGGTGTTAGGACTAAGGAGGACATGGCTCCTGTCCTTGGGGTGACCACGTCTCCTGGGGGCAGTAGGCAACATCCAGACTATCGATGAGCGTTAACCGACGGATGAGAAGTAGAGGAAGAAACCCCACCTGGTTAAGTGGAGGGGTGTGGAATTTCAGATGCAATAATCTTGAAATGGCCTTTATAGCATGAAGTGGGTTTCTATGAAGGAAACAGAGTGAAGGGCCTCTCCATCAGACAGCAGTTCTTTTGTAATACAGGAATGTGAATGTGCCATTGGTAGGAAGTGCTCTGAAGAAAGACCATCATCTGTGCATCTGACACCCACTTGCCTTGGACCATCTCCTCAGAGGCCATCACCGGGCACTGGGTGCCCTGAGGACACTCCAGGTGCAGCCTGTCCTGGCGTCTCCATGGCGCTCAGCACAGCCGGGCTCTCGTTCAGAGACTCAGTGCTCATAAATTTCTTATTCTTGTTCCATTCCAGTAATGAAAAACAGTTTTACTTAATTATTATTCTGAAAGTCCAATGAAGAGTTTGATCACTTCTAATCAAATCATTTAAATACTAATGGGGATGAAAATGGAGCTGCACTAATGTATTACTTGGTGTGTCTGTAGGAATAGTCATTAGTCACAATTGGACGTCGCCTTTCTCTCAGCCTTTCCTTCTCTTAAACAATGACGGTGTGGAAATTATAATGTATTAAGTAGTGCGCCATTCTGTGCTGGTATCGCAAGGGTTACTTTCTCCATTAAGCATCTGAGGCCTCCGTGCCTCTCCACGTGGAGTCAGGGCACACGTGGAGGAGAAGAGGGTGTTTTGTACACTTCAGAGGGCCTCCAGGCGCCCGCTCCAGAAGGATACCTGCCTCCTGTGGCAGCTGGGGTTTCCCTGCTCCACTTCTGATAG
>NW_017732749.1:39457-40705 GCF_001890085.2 Hipposideros armiger | reverse complement strand
TTTTTTTTTTTTTCTTTCTTTCTTTGTAAATACTGATTAGTGTTACGGATAAGAACAAAATAAATTACCACTAATATAAAAACATCAATAAAGACATAAGATGTGTACAGAATATCCAAACCTGTTCCTTCTGAGCCATCTCACAATCCACCAGATTGTTCAGGGTAGATTTAAGGTGAACCACATCAAAACTATAAATATTGGCAAGACCTAGCACCTGGTGGTAAAACAGAAACGCGATGAGCCCACCCACTGAGGTGCATATTCCCGCCCCATCACACACTCTCCGCGCCATGGTCCCCCGCACCTTTCAGCTCAGCTGTGGCCTCCCTATTTGAAAACTTTAAGTGGTATTACGAGTGTTTTCTTCCAGGATAAAATGAAGGCACTTGGCATGAGGTAGAAAGGATGCGCGGGGTTGCACTGAAGAAGAGAGCCTGGGTGCGTGACAGCCTGGAAAGTCCAGGGCTCGGCGGGCGTTGCTTCTTAACTCTCCGTTTCAGCACGAGGGCTGCACGCCGAGGTGGTGACTGCACCCCCGGCAGGAGTCCGGGCTCTGCTCCCCGGCGGCCCCACGCCCGGCAGCCTGGTCATCCGAGAATTCCCACCAGAAAGACCAGCGTGCTTGTAGCTTCCCGGTTCCTCTTGTGGCCACAGCTCAGTGCTTGGCTGTGAGGGCCAGAGAGAAACGCTGCGGTTCCTTCTCATCTCCTTCTGCCTCAGGGAGCACATTGCCAGGTGACAGCAAGCCAGGACAGCGCTGCACAAAGCAGAAGAAAACCTAGTGTAAAACTGCCAGAGGGGCATTTTTTCAAAGGCCAATATGTTTTCTAAATTGTACAATAAATGTGAAAAGTCTCATAGGTTTGTAGTTTCTGTTTCCTGGGATGTAATAACAATATTAACAATAAAATAATAGCCAGTAACTTATACCTGTAAACAATACCTCCACAGTGTCGCTTAGGTCTAGATTCATTCACATGCATCGTTTCACTTTTATCCTCACAATCAACTTGTGAGATTTAAATCTCAATGTCCTCATATGAGTGAGGAAAAAGGCAACACTTACAGAGAGATTGTGGTTTACTCAAAATCACCAAAAAGAAATTTGAATTCAGTTTTTTGTGTCTTACTCCTTTGCTATTTGAACCATGCTACATTACTTTATTTAAAAATATGTTCATTCAAGCAACTGCTTTAATGAAATAAAATGTTAAAACAATAGGAGCCTTTTTAGCATAGGCCAGA
>NW_017732749.1:35796-36902 GCF_001890085.2 Hipposideros armiger | reverse complement strand
GGCAGGGTTGGCTCCCTGGAAGCTCCAAGACAACCCGCCTTTCCCAGCTCCAGGAGCCCGAGGATTGCTCGTCTCGCTGTGGGCCTGGCCCATCTTCACAGTCACAGAGGCCGCTGGCGTCTTTCCCACACCGCCGGGCGCCGACTCTCCTCTTCCGCAGTCACATCTCCTTCCAGCCTGGAAGGCCCCTTGTGATTGTGTTAGATCCTCCAGGACACTCTCCCATCCCAAGCTGCAGAGTCAGGGTCCTGCACTTCATGACATCAACCAACGCCTTTTGACGGTGTGGCACAATGTAGTCACAGGGTCCAGGAAGTGGAGGTTGGCGTCTTTGGGGGCCATTATTCAGCCTATCACATGGCGGGTGCTATGTGTACACTAAGCACCTTCCAACAGTGTTATGCTTTATGACTGAATTGTGATTTAATATTCCAAAATGACTGACATATGTTTCAACTTACTAAAGTAAGCGTTTACTTTAGAAGACACAGTTGTCAGAAAATATTACAGTTTCTCATATAATTGGAATAATTTCACTGAAAACCAATGGGCAATCACAAGAATCATTTAATCATTAAATCGTTTCTCAATAATTTAAAATTATATGGTATCCAAATGTGTGCTTAAAGACCCCCCGAGTCTGATTAAATGATTTAAGGTCCCTTTTAACGCTGGACTGCTGACCTCTATGAGCCCTTCTGTGCTTTTCTGAGGATATAGATGACATGTCACTCGTTCTCTGCAGCATATCTTCTCTAATAAGGGATATAAAGGGGCAGCATCTCTTAGGATGAACGTTGGAAGTGTTTCTCTGGCATTTAAGTATCTGCACCTGTTGCTGAGGAAACGCGTTCCTTTGAGTTCTGGGCAAGTTGGCTCTCTTCCAATTTAATATGCTTGAGAATTTCCAGGTAATTCCGCCAAAGTCCATCAGCCTCCATAGTTGTTCTGAAGAATCGCAAAGGGAAGGATTTCTACTTATTTTTGAAAAGATCCTTTGGGGAATTTTACTGACTAAAATTTAAGTGGATGAAAGATTCTGCATGACACAGAAGAACTGGCCATTTATCACCTGGAGAAAGTGAGAGTTACTTGTGATGCTGCCT
>NW_017732749.1:34803-35760 GCF_001890085.2 Hipposideros armiger | reverse complement strand
TTTTCATCTTTTTCCCTGTTTATCTGCATGTCTGCCCATTTATCTCTCAATCTATGATCTATCACTCTATCTATCATCTCCTCTTCCTCTTCTCTCTCTTTAACATATGTGTGCACACACATGTACACACACACATACCTCTCACACACATGTGGGGAAAGATGGCACTGAGATCACTTCCATATTTTGCAATCCATAAATCTCCTTAGATGTCAATCTTGTAAAGATCGTGCTGTCTCTTCTGTGAGAGCCTACTGTCCTCTGGGAAAACAAGCGACTTGCTGATTAGCAGGACTGAGATGTCCATGGGCTTCTAAACCCAACTGCTATACAGAGGGTGCCAAAAAAATGTATACACATTTTAAGAAAGGAAAAACTATTAAAGTTGTAATACACAATATATACAGATAATGAAAGATGAATACAAGTCACGTTTGACTTCTTCAATGACAAGAGGTGCTCAAAGTGGTTCCCATCAGTGTCCAGACACTTCTGATGATGGCGAACTAGTGCTTGGGCAACGCTGACCAAGGTGTCCACTTGCATAACTTTTTTGGCACCTCTGGTATTTTCTTGAGAAATCAAATCATTAACAAATTTGTTAGTTCAAACCCAGTAAGTTTTAGTTCATTTTATGTTACAAAGCTTTTCAACAAAGCCAATAAATGTCAAGTTACAAATGCTGCACTCTCAGAGTTATTAAACTAGTGTTCATGTCCCCTAAGAGTTTGCTAAATTCGCTGTGCCTGGAAATTGTGTGGATTGATAGGTGTGGGTTTATGTACCTTGGTCCATCCATCTTGTAGAAAACTTTATTTAGTTTTCTTTAAATTTTTTTTCTAAAACCTATTCTTTATTTAAAATCTTAGGGCCGGCCGAGTGGCGCGATGGTTAAGAACTCGCTTGGGATGCCAGAGGGCCCCGGTTCGGATCCCACATATGAGGGCCAGTGACACT
>NW_017732749.1:31562-32787 GCF_001890085.2 Hipposideros armiger | reverse complement strand
GTTCCAATATATACATTATTTGTGCTTCAAGCATTCCAAGTCTCATTCTAAAAAGGCACAGTAAATAATTCAGGTCACACAGTTGAGTGTTGAGAATAAGTTAAGTGAGATGAATGATGCTTGAAGGTAAATAGAATTCATTAACATAATTTTATAATAATTACTTAGCTAAACATCTATTTGCAACTAAACATAAAGTGGTAGTTGGGTTGGTGTCAGCAGGAAGTACATACAGAATTGCAAAACCAGCCTGGACCACCATCCCAACCACACGCAGCCAATGGACAGCTGCAGAAACGGAAGAGCATCATCTCCTGTGCCCACTCGAGGGGCCAGCAAGGTGAGACATGCGGCTGAGTTTCTGAGGAGGCTTTCTATGTGAAGCGACCTACATACATAGAGTGTCTTGTTGGTCTCTGTCACTGAGCCTCTTAACAAAATATGCACTTCCGGTACAGTGTGATGCACAGGGAATGCTCGTTGTCTGTGGTGACTACTCTCTAGAGAGTCACAGCTGACCTGAACTGTGAGGGTGAATACAGGGTCAGGTCCTTACAACACTCCGGAAAGAACATTTTCATCACTGGGCCAGCCCATAACCTTGTCTTACGTGTGTTTCTGTACGAAGACAACGTATATAACATATGCTGCTGATTCACTGCCACTGAACTCACATCCAGCCATCAGCTCTGTAGCTCATGGCTGACCGAAGCTTGTCCAGCACGCATTTTCTCCATAAGGCACCTTGTAGTCTTCTTGCACTTAAGGATATGAGACAGCACTTTAGGATTCTGCTTGGAGGCCATTTTCAACCAGAAATGAAAACATAAAAAGTAGACATGTGTTTACAGCATGAGCAGAAGCAAGAAGGCAGAGCAGGTGGCCTTCTCAACCTCAGCTGGGAACATGTGACCCCGTGACTCAAAGCTTTCCTCACTTAGCACATGTCCAGGGTAGCAGCAAAAACACCATGAGTAGGGATTTTTGGGTCACAGATCAATTTTTGAGCAGGTAGATTCACAAACAGGGGGTCTGACGCTAATGAGCACCCCTTGCGGCCAGTGTTCACGGCCACATCTCCTGTTAGCTCATCTGTATCAGGGTCTCGTCATGTGAACAACAGGCAGGTGCCAGTCAGCCTCACTATCAGTGAGAGAAACAAGATTCTTCCTTCCCTTGTGTTACTTGCTTGTCACTACTGTAACTGGTAAAGTTAGTTGAGTTT
>NW_017732749.1:18043-31129 GCF_001890085.2 Hipposideros armiger | reverse complement strand
ATAAAAAATGAAGTTAATTGAAAGAGAGCTAAGCAAGTACAATCAATTCTCACTACAAAACAGCGTGCTCTGCTGAAACCCGGGAGGATTTGTGAAGGAAAGATAGGTTCATGGGTGTTTCCTTCACCGCTGAACCCTCTCCCATCAGTAGATGTCAATTATATGGGACACTCCAGTTCTAAATCCTAGGAATAAACTTTAACAAAACATTAATGAAAACCAGTTTGATAACAAAAACAACAGGGAGTAACTGTTAGGTTTTCATCATGGCCACGCTCTGATCACAGCAGCTTTTCATGTTTCATGTCTTTGTAGTTTTGAGTGTCTGTCAAAGCATCCACGCTTATTATAAAATAAAAATATCTTAATTCTGTAATATGAGAAGTGAGAGTCCCACATAACACTTCAAACAAAAGAGACTCACTGTTTATAGTTTCAACCAGGCTCGCCAGTTCCTTTTATAAAACCATCACTGCAAGAATCAAGAAGGTGTCGCGGTGTGGAGGCAGGCGTGTGAGTGGCAGTTTACTCTCTGTGCACATGCGCTGTACATAACAGGTGGTTTCCCGCAGGAATGCCTAAATTGATGACCCCTGCGTCCTCCATCAGGGTCTTTTCCTCTTTAAGGAGCCAACTTCACCCTGTCCTTTGTATCTAAGTGGCACAGAACTGGCTGTTGTGGGTACACATGTGCCTGTTCTACATACCTGCATCTGATGCCTGAGACATCTCTTGTTTCCAACGACATAAGACCCGATGCCTTGTGCCAGCTGTGCACCCTGCACTCCTTCCTGTCTTGTAACCATGTCCTCTCCATACTTGCTATCTCCTGCCTGTAGTGATATTAAAGAACAAAAGCCTGGCTAGTGGCAGGCCTCACCACCCAATACCCGCTCCAAATAGTGGAGAGAGACCTCTGGGGGCTGCTTCCAGGAGCCTGTGGACAGGATACAGAGATTTCTTAGCACATCAGCTGAGACAGCAGCACCAGGCGGTGGTGGCGCCAACATTTTTGCGTGGAGAGTTTTAGGGTTGGCAGTCCAGTTGGAATATAGGGGTCAATGTCTCGGACTTTTCCCCCAGTGCAGCCACTGTATTTCATATAGATGGCGCGTTCATTACAGATCACTTTTAAGAAGCGGATGGAAGTGTAGTAGGAAGTCCCCATGCCCACTCACACCCATCCCACCACAGCTGCAGAATCTGAAAAACAGAACTAGAAAAATACATTTTAAAGCTGACGTTGGGAGTATTAGTATATACACAGGATATTCAATACAGACTCAGCACTCTTTTGGGTCAGTGATATTATCCACATGTGGCTATGGTAAATTTTGAGCAAAGGGGATTTAAATTGAACTAGACCATTCTATCAGGCTACAAAAGCCATTACGTTTCCACCTGCATCCTTCCTACTTTATAAATCACCATTCTTTTCTTTCTTAGAGAAAAGGTGATCTTGATAAATTTTATTTTTGTCATCAAAGACAAGTTAGTTACACTGGCCTAGAATAAGTGACAAATCAGCTAGGTAGCTAGGATTTATAACTTCAGCCACTATGCCTAAAATATGAAGTCCTGTGTTTCTGTAAGAAACTTAATTCAATCTCACTCCAGAATTGGGGCTTAGTTTTTCATTGATGAGTAGGAAGCCACATGGGAGGAACACATGTGTCAGCTCATGAACACCTTCAAATGAACCAGTCATTTCAGAGCTGGGACTTAATTTCAACTTACCGCCAAGGGCACAGCCACGTGAAAACATGACAAGTGTGGGTAGCTATTTGTATTTCCATACAGTGGATTACAGGATGTGAGCTCGAGAAAGGCTGAGGAGTAAATGATGAAGGGTTTTATATGTCAGGTTTTTAAAGCTTCTTTTCACCCTGTAGGCAGTTATTCAGAAATTTTACTGGGTTTAAGAATCAGCTGGTCATTTATTCAATGCGTCCTGCAGGATTTCCCTTCTCAGAGTCTACTGAAGTGGGTCTCCCCAGACACAGAATGGCTTCCTGGTTTTTGAAGAATAGATACTAATGGAAAGGAGCTAAACATTTTATAACCCGTCATGAGATTTAAACACATTCTGAAGTAGGGGGCTGACCCAATAAACGTCCAGGTGGTGGAGGCACAATTGTGTTAAGATTTCTGTGTGATGTGTCTGTCAGAAATCAACGTCCCATGGGTGTCTTGCATTTCTGCACACCTTGTGAGCAGAAGTACTGGCTGCCTTCTGTTCTACATTGCTTTCTGTGGACAGTTACATAGTACCTCCCTTTATCTGTGGGAGATATGAGCTAAGTCCCCCAGTGGGTTCTTAAAACCATGGATAGCACCAAACCCTGTATATACTCTGGTTTTTCCTACTCATTCGTACCTATGATAAAATTTAATTTATAAATGAGGCACAGTGAGAGATTAACAACAACTAATAATGAACTACATTACAAAATATATAATGAAATAATGAAGTACAGTTATGACATTACACTGTAATAAAAGTTACGTGAATGTCGTCTCTCTTTCAAAATATCTTGCTGTGCGGTGCTCACTCTTATTCCTGTGATGACATCAGATGACACAGTGCCTACATGATGAGAGGAAGTGAGGTGACTGATGCAGGCATCGTGACGTAGAGCTAGGCTACTATCAGGTGACTTGAACACAAGCACTGTGATACCTCAACAGTCAATCTGATAATAAGGCTTCTAAGTGAGTGACAGGTGGTGAGCACATGCAGGGTGAATGCGCTGGACAAACGGGTGATTCATGTGCCAGGCAGGACAGAATGGGAGAGCACGAGATGCCGTCATGTCCCTCAGAACGGCACTCAATTGAAAACTTATGAATAGTGTATTTCTGGAACTTTCCACTTAATATTTTTGGACCACAGCTGACCATGGGTAACTGACTGAGGAAAGGAAAACCATGGGTCACACGGGACTGCTCCATTAGTAAGCTGAATAAACGTGGTGAAAGTGGGCAGCCTTGCCTCTTCCTGATCTTAAGGGGAATGCTTTTAGCTTTTCACCATTGAGGATGTTAGCTGTGGGTTTGTCATATATGGTCTTTATTATGTTGAGATATGTCCCTTCAAGTCCCACTTTGCTGAGTTTTTATCTTAAATGGATGCTGGATTGTGTCAAATGCTTTTTCTGCATCTATTGATATGATCATATGATTTTTATTTTTCATTTTGTTTATGTGGTGTATCATGTTAATTGATTTGCAGATATTGAAACAACCTTGCATCCCAGGAATGAAATCCACTTGATTGTGTTGTATAAACTTTTTAATGCATCTCTGAATTCACTTTGCTAATATTTTGTTGAGGATTTTTGCATCTATGTTCATCAGGGATATCGGTCTATAGTTTTCTTTTTTTGTAGCAGCTTTGTCTGGTTTTAGGATCTGGGTGATGGCGGCCTCACAAATGAGCTGGGGAGTCTTCCCTCCTCAGTTTTTGGAATAGTTTGAGAATAGGTGTTAATTTTTCTTTTTTCTTTCTTATTTTTTGAATGTTTGGTAAAATTCACCTGTGAAGCCACCTGGTCCAGGACTTTTGTTTGTTGGGAGCTTGTTGATTACTGACTTGATTTCATTGATAGTAATCGGTCAGTACAGAGTTTCTGTTTCGTCTTGATTGAGGCTTGGAAGCTATATGCGTCTAGAAATTTATCTATCTATTTCTTCTGGATTTCTAATTTGTTGGCATATTGTTGCTCATAGTATTTTTTTTTTTAATTTTGGTATTTTTGTGGTGTCTGGTTGTCACTTCTCCTCTTTCATTTCTGATTATATTTATTTGGGTGCTGTTTTTTTCTTGATGAGTCTGGTTAAATGTTTGTCAGTTTTGTTTATCTTTTCACAAAACCAGCTCTTGGTTTCATTGATCTTTTGTACTGTTTTTTTTTGTTTTGTTTTTTTTGTTTTTTAGTCTGTATTTCACTATTTCCACTCTGATCTTTATTATTTCCTTCAATTTGAGCTTTGTTTGCTGTTCTTTTTCCAGTTCCCTTTGGTGTAAAGTTAGACTGTTTATTTGAGATTTTTATTTGTTTGTTTCTTTTGGTTTCATTGCTATGAACTTCCCTCTTAGGACTGTTTTTGCTGCATCCCAGAGATTTTGGGTCATGGTGTTTTCATTTTCGTTGGTCTCGAGGTATCTTTTGATTTCTTCCCTGACATCATTTCTGACTCACTCGCTATTTAGTAGCATGTAATTCAGCCTCCATGTATTTCTGTGCTCTCCGGGTTTCTTCTTATAATTGATTTCTAGTTTCATAGCATTGTGGTCGGAGAAGACACTTGATATGATTTCAATCTTTTTAAATTTATTGAGACTTGTTTTGTGGCCTAACATGTGGTCTATCTTGGAAAATATTCCATGTACGCTTGAAAAGAATGTATATTCTGTTTCTTTAGGGTGAAATGCTCTAAAAATATTGATTAAATCCAGCTGGTCTAAAGTGTCTTTTAAGGCCACTGTTTCTGTGTTGATTTTCTGTCTGGAGGATCTGTCCATTGGTGACAGCGGGGTGTTGAAGTCCCCTACTACAATAGTGCTACTGTTGATCTCTGTCTTTATGTCAGTCATAAATTTTTATATATTTAGGAGCTCCTATGTTGGGTACATAGATGTTTACTAGGGTTATGTCCTCTTGTTGAATTGATCCCTTTATTATTATGTAATGTCTTTCTTTGTATCTTTATTATAGTCTTCATTTTAAGGTCTATTTTTTTCAGATACAGTAAGTCCTTGACTTACGAACATTTGAATTGTGAACAAGTCGCGGAAGTAGCTCCCGTGTCTGCCGGACATTGTCACAGCTGTGCTGCTGTGTGCTCACTGTACAGAGCGATAGTGTGCAGTAGTGCAGTGTCCAATCAGAGCCCAGGATGCCCGGAAGCAAGAGGAAAAGCAGTGGTGATTGGAGGGCACTGCTGGGAAGCGTCAGAGCTGTATAAGGCTCACCTTGTCAGACTTATGAACAAATCCAACTTACAAACATTCTCCCAGAATGGAACTCATTCATAAGCTGGGGACTTACAGTATAAATATCGGTACTCCAGTTTTTTTCTCATTTTCATTTGCATAAAATATCTTCTTCCATCCCTTTACGTTCAGTCTATGTGTTTCCTTCGAGGTGAGGTGGATCTCTTATATACAGCATATGCATAGGTCCTGTTTTCTTCTCCACTCCGCTACCCTATGTCTTTTGATTGGAGCATTTAGCCCATTCACATTTAAAGTGATGATTGATAGGTACATAGTTATTTCCATTTTACTTTTTATATTTTTTACCTTCGTTTGTTTGTTTTCTCCTTCTGCTTAAAGAAGCCCTTTTAACATTTCTTGTAATACTGGCTTGGTGGTAATGAACTCCTTTAGCTTTTTCTTGTCTGGGAAGCTCCTTATCTCCCCTTCGATTTTAAATGATAACCTTGCTGTATAAAGCAATCTAGGTTGTAGGCCTTTGTTTTTCATCACTTTGAATATTTCCTGCCATTCCCTTCTGGCCTGCAGAGTTTCTGTCAAGAAATCTGACAGTCTTATGGGAATTCTCTTGTTAATAACTACTTGTATTTCTCTTGCTGTTTTTAGGATTCTCTCTTTGTCTTTAACCTTTGCCATTTTAAATATGACGTGCCTTTGTGTAGGCCTGTTTGGATTCATCTTATTTGGGACTCTCTGTGCTTCCTGGGTTTGTATGTCTAGTTCCTTCACCAGGTTAGGAAAGTTTTCCATCATTATTTCTTCAAATGGGTTTTCAATCCTTTGCTTCCTCTCATCCTTCTGGTATTCCTATGATACGAATGTTGTTGTCCCAAAGGCCCTTTAAACTATCTTTATTTTTGTTTTTTTATTCTTTTTTAAAATTTTTGTTGTTCCAATTGGTTGTTTTCCGCTCCCTTGTCTTCTGAATCACTGATTCAGTCCTCTGCTTCATCTAATCTGCTGTTGATTCCCTCTAATGCATTTTTCATTCCAGTTACTGTATTTTTTATTTCTGACTGGTTCTTTCTTATGGTTTCTATGGGTTAAGCCAGAAGTGCTCCAGTCAATGCAGTACTAGCCGGGTGGGACAGGGACCCAGGGCATCACCAAGGCTGTACACATGCGTGGATTTTTGTTTTGTTTTGTTTTGTTTAGCTGAGCCATCCTGCTACCTGTTGGCAGCTCAGCGGCTGGTCAGCTCGGGCCGGGACTCAAACTGCTGTTGCTCAGAGCTCAAACTCTTGAGCGAGCTCTCAACCAACTGAGCCACTCGGCCGGCCCTCACATGCATGGATTTTACTAGACCAATGCGGTCTCAGAATTGGCCTTTTAAGGGAGGGCTCAACATATAAAAAATGGTGCTTTCCTGTAGGCTATACCTGAGGCAGGCTCCACACAGGTATAATGACTGCTGTCCTTCCAGCCCTTTGCCTGTAACCACACAACTCAGTCTTTCCCCCATATATCTCTGACTCCTCTCAAGTTGCCGTCCCTCCACAAGACACCAGGTGAGTGTTTGCAAGAGCATGACTCTATGTGTAGGCCCTTTAGGAGGGTGTCTGGGTTGCCAGCTGTCTTCTGTCTCTCTGGGATAGACAGACAGAATCCTCACTGATTTTCACAGCCAGATTTTGTGGGAACGCCCCTTCCCAGCCCAGGACCCCTGTGCTGGGGAGCCTGGAGTGAGACCCCCTTCTCCCCTGAGTGTACCTCCACCACTGAGGTGTCCCTCCTGTTGTTCAGTTGCTATCTGGGGGCTTGGCATAAGCCTGTTTCACATCTCCTCCGCTCCTACAAGTCTCCATGTGGCCTTTTATTTTACATTCTTAGATATAGGGATTCTGTTCAGCTAGTCTTCAGATGATTCTTGGGGTTGATTTATCTGTAATTTATTTGTAATTGTGGTGTGATCCTGGGATGCAGTAGGCATCTTGCAAATACCTTCAAGGTCTCCTAACTTATTTATTAAATTTAATTTTTTACTCCCACCTATTATCCCTAAAAAAATATCCTATTTCTTCTCTGTCCTTTCTTTCTAACTCTTCATTTACAGTTGTGCTAATTCTAAATTGTAAGGATATTTTAGTTTATCACACTTTATTCTCCTACCTTGTTTCACTTTTCTTTAGTCATATTTTCATTTCATTATATTCAAGTCTTTAGTTGTTTTACTGGGCTGGTTTTCACCTAGTCATCCCATTTTTTTCCCTATGTGGTAGGACAAGCCAGAACATTCAAAATCTATACATCATAAAAATGTACAGGTATTGTTGACACTACTGGTTCAATAACACATGATAAATTCCATTTTTTTCTTTTTTTGCAGAATACCTGGTGATGAATCATACAGTGAATAACTATAGGTGTTATATACCTTACATTTTCACAAAATTTATACATTTTTCTAAGACTTTTTCTGTTCTATATATATATTCACCACCATTATTTGTCAGACGTTGTGGCAGATACCACTTCACATTGTATTGAATTAGTGTTTCTCAATTTCTTTGAATGTATTGCCAGTTGTAGTTGTGGGTGCAGGCTATTCAGTCATCTCAGCCTGGATGTTGACCTCTGGAATAAACAACTAAGCAGTACTGGCAAAATCTGTTGGCTCGTAAAGGGCCAAGAGAAGTCACTTGGGATTATTTGTCTTGTTTTTTATTGGTTAATGATAACACTTCCAATGTTCTCAACTCACCCAACAAGTGTTCCCACTGAAGGGCTAATAGTCTTTTTAAAAGACCAAACACGTTTCTTCAGCTGCTATAACCAAACACAGTGCAATGAATTCAACATGGGAAGATAATGAATTTAACAAAATCACTCAAAAAATGACTTTGTTACAGCCTCAAATTATCTTTTTATATTTTTGAAGGAATTCTGCCCTCATGGTACATTATATTATAAATTTTATCATTTTTCTCACTGCTGCTTTTCTGTCAGTTGGGAAGAGGGGGTTAAATGCTTACTCCAGTAATGGTGGTATATATTGTATTATTTTTGTCCAAGTAAATTGTCATTGCCTAATAAACACATTGTTTATCATCTGTTTTGATAAAGAATTAGTCATACTCCATTATGATTTAAAAGTATGAGATTCAAAGTGTACTTTTTTCTTCTTTTATTCTTTTGACCTAATGGGTCCTTTAGTTTCCCCAATATCTGAGGACATCATTCATCACCTTTTAGAGGTCATTTTTGGATTTTTCACTTTCTTAGTGTGCCCTCCTTGTGAAGAATTTTGTCTTCGTTCCATCACAGCTGAGGATGACCTACTCATTCCCCAGAACTCTTTTCTGTGCAGTGTCCACTAGGACGTCCATATCATTTCTGACTTTTCTCATTTCAAAATACATATTTTCCTACATAAATATTAATTGGAAGTTTACAGTATCATGGGGTGATAATTCAGCATTGAGTGACTATTCATTCTCTACTATATTTTTTCATAATAGTTTGATTATCCACAGACAATTCTTCTCTGAATCAATCATTTTTAAAAAGTTATGCTAAATAATGATTCTCAAGTTTTATCACTTTTTCTCCACATTTATTAGCTGGTTCTCTTATTTAAGGAAGAGTTTTCTATTATGAATGAATATGGTCTATTTGATTTTGAAATAGTATTCCTATTGAAAAGCAGGATAAAAACTTAAGTTTTTCCTTTGCTCACTTTTCCAGTATAAGAACTTAGTCCTTCACCATAAGAAAGTCATTGAACAGTCATTTGCTACCTTAATCATTATGCTGTTTATGTCTTCAGCATCCTACTTTCTTTGTTTATTTGATATTCCTAGGACTGATAGGTATTATTTTTCCTTTTAGTAGGCTAAAGGTAGTTTATCAATCCAATGTCTGAGAGAATGTAATTATTTCAGAAAAGTAATACAGTGCTTCATTTAGGCATTCTAACAAGCATTCAAGATATGGAAGAAATTGTACATAAAATGGATTCTTGACTTTGTTGTTAAAGGCACTGGTGATGAGAAGTGTGCTTTGGGTGTTAGATATTTGATTGGGCTACTGATTTACATCATGAAAATATTTTTTTAAACGTGGATCTTCTTAGTTTCATATGGAGAATAATAATTTTTTTGTCTTACCCAACTGGATTAAACATATCTTGCAGTCAGCTTATCAATTACAATAACTGTGGATATCAGAGAATGAGAGATCCTTCAGGGTGCTTTTTTGTTATATAAAATTAAACATTCCTTTTACTTGCTTATTGTCTGCCTCTCTGACTTGCATGTAAAATCCATGAGGACACAACCCTTGTCTGTTTTTCTTTTTTTTTACTTACACAGTGCTCAGTACATAATAAATACGCAATCTAAAATTTATTTTAAAATATTTGAATGAATGGAGGCTTTCACCTGAAAAAGGGAATGAAATGTTTGATCTTCTACCTGAAAAGGGTATGGAATATTTGATAATGAATATCCATTGGGCCTGCAAAGGGAAGAAAACTTATTGAATCCTTTTTTCCCCAGGTAGATTAAATTGTTTCTGTGAGTATATAACAGTTTCCTTCTTGAGCTATTCATTGCTGTTAGTAATTTAATGTCAACGCATATGGAGAGAGTTTTTCAATTACAACCTAAATGGGAAAGTCCTTTTATACCAGAACTAAAATAGATGGAAGAGATGATATAATAAAGAACAGCTGAGTGGTTACCTGCAGGCTGGAAAAGCAGGGAGTGTTATCCTGCAGCGTCTGCGTGATGGAGAGACCGAGGTTCCCTGGAGGGACTCGAGCACCCAGGCAGAGGGCGGAGCGGAGCTGCTGTGGAATGCGCTGTGGGACCGCTTCCTGTGCACAGAGAGCGGCTTCCCTGTCAGGGGTGCCCTGAGTAAAAGAGGTTCAAGATCAAGTCAGACTGTATTTATTCACTTCTGCTGTTTTTAGTTTTATAAGCCAGGCCCGCAAAGTGATTTTTATTTTAAGCCTTTGGGGTATTTTAAGCAGGATGGTGACACTATTGCTTTGAAATACTTTTCAGAAGATCACTGTGGCTCCTTGTGTGGAGAAAGGATTTTAAAGAGGATATGGTGGACATGTTACATTAATTCAAGGATTATACGGATTTGGAGCAGGGAGGATTTCAAGAAAGTAGACACATCTGAGTGCATTTTGCAGAGAGAATGGACAAGAATCAATGAATTGAATATGAGGCTATAGAGAGAAAATCAGAGATAACTAAAATCTTTGGCTTAAGCAACTGAATTGCTCACAGTGACGTTTATAGATCTGGAGACGAATGGAAATGGTGTGGCGCACAGGGTGGGTGGGAATTAAGACCTTGTTTTGAGCTCATAATGTTGCAATTTCCATTAGGCTAGCACGAGGACATGTCACAGCTGAACCTAAGGGAGTCATTAACATATACGTGGTATTTAACATTGTTAAACCATGCAGATCAACTGCAGATTATAGATAAGTAAGAAGGGGAAAGGACCCCACAGAGCTCCCTGGGGGTCCTATAACATTCAGTGACATGCTGCCAGGAGAGCGCTGAAAGGAAGTGGAGAAGGCAAGAAAGCCAGGGGACGGAACGCGTTCAAAAGGCAGAGAGGTCGCCCCATGCAAATGCAGAGACATACGCGTTTCTTTGATTTGAACGTAGAAGGGGCGCCTGGGACCTCGAGAGGTTGAGTCTCTCTGGAATGGTGAGAAGCGAAGCCAGATTAGGTAGGTTGAGAAGAGAATATGGAAAACAGACCAAGGATAGCCCCATTATTACGTTTTGATTTCAAGAAGAATGAAAGACAGGCTGTCTCTGGAAGAAGATGTGGTGTGAATGATGGTTGGATAGGGCAGCTGGTAATGTGTTGAGTACCTGGGGCTTTGCCAGGCCACTGAACAGGAGAAAAGCTCACCCACAAACACCCTCAGTCATCCCTAGAAATTATGTTTTATCTGGGCAACCGCCGACCAGTCAAGCTGATGCTTACAATTAAGCACCACACATCTGGTCCTCACTCCACTCCACTCCACTGCCCACCCCTCCCTTAGAAAGCTAGCACTTGCTTGTTGAGCCACTCATTGGACCCACCTATGTGACACTCAATCCTGCCAATGGCCTGGCTGCCTAGGGGTCATTGAGCCTGAGCTCAGAGACAAGGGTGGACAACCTCGTGAAGCAGCAAGTCCACCTCTGAGATCACCACAGTCAAATTTCTCCTGAGCGTGGGCTCAGATCTGCCCTGGGACTGCCCTGGTGCTAGATTTGACTGACTGATGAAGATAATGAACCCCTGTTCAGGATAGCCACCCCTCCAGTATTTGGAAACGGCCAGCTTGCCTTCTGGAGTCACTTTTTCTTCAGTTGTGGGTGTTGTATCTTACAAATGCAAATGTCTGCGAGACTCGACCCCACTCTGCTCTTCTGCTCATGTGTGCACGTTGCTGTTGCTGTTCTAAGAATGTGTGGTGTTCATTGCTAAATTCAGACACCACGAAGGGACCAAGCAGCGCATAACAATCCATGCCTCCCATAATTCCTGCACCAAACTGAAGCCCTAGAAATGGAGGAAATACAGCTTTTAAAAATACTTGTGAACAATATTGATTTCTAGAAAGATTTAAGATTACTTTCAGGGTTTAGGAAGCCAATATAGTTTAGAAAAAAAACAAACTCAGTATGTCATGGAAATTACGAAAGAAAATGAAAAGTTTTCTGCTTTAAGGAGTTTTCTATGACATAAATGAAATCAGTCCCAGCGAGGCCGGTTGTTCTGCCAGCAGGGTCTGCAAGTACAGCCCAGTTCCACACATGCGCCCTTGGAACTGACAGCTGTGGGCAGCGGGCCACGTGCATGGTGGGACACAGTGGCTGTGGGCATGTGGTCAGCTCAGCTGCTATGCTTTTGTAAAAAATGCAAGAGAATCAGTTTATTGAAGATACGACTACTTTGGGCATCAGTCGTCCTGAGAATAACAAAAAATATTAAGAGGCATGAAAAGAAGCCTAAAGAGCGGACTTGTCCAATAACACCAGGATGGCCCAGGAGGAAATATGACCAGGACTGGAACTACTAGATTTTATGCTTTAGGAAATGTCTTTCTGGGTATAGAAGTGAGAATTGTGCTAGGTAATATTCAACTGTGACTCATTTTTGGAATAATATGCAGATTCCCAAAAACTATACAGCACTCTGCAAACCCCAGACAATTGCTGGGGGAAGCAGTGACTAGAATATATTGTATAAATGCATATATAATTGAGATGTTGGTTGTCTACATCCCAGAGGTATTATTAATATAGAGGAGAAGAGCTTTGATGGAACAAACGCGTTTGTTCTGGGAATAAATAGTGGCATAATTCTCATAGTTGATGCTTTTTAAAAATATAGTTAATGCAAGGGAAATTAGAAGGAACATTAGAAAAATATTCATGCCCCGTTTATAGTAAATGGGCCAACAATTACTGAGCTTGGGTTTTGCAGATCAAATGTTGTATGTATGGATTTTGGGGACACATAGAAGGTTCATTTTACTGCCTGTAAAATCCTGTTAACAAGTGGCATACACAACTTTGGTTGGATATCGTAATAAATTGCTAAAGATACGAATGGGCAATTCCCTGAAAAAGAATGTGGCCTAATTAACCTGTTACTATATCTCCAACCTTACTAAAATTTACAAAATTGGTAACTTCAAACAAAAACAAAATGTCACCTGGGCATTAATGTTTTTAATTATGAATAGAGAATATCCTTTCTGGAAAGCTGTGGGGAAATGGTGGTCACTCTTCTACAATCTTAGTGGCAGTATAAATTGACACTACATTTTAGAAAGCATTTTGGTAATATCTAGCAAAATAATAAAAGTGTCTATTTTATAATGTGGCATTTCTGTTTCCAGCAATTTGTTCTCTAGAAATATTTCTTCAAGTTTGAAAAGCTATGTACAAGAAGGCAGCCCTGTTTATATTGGTGACATGTTAGAAATAACCCAAATACTCATCAGAAAGAGTGTAGCAAAATATAATAAATTATAGCACGTCCTTATAAGAAACTACTGTGCAATGCTGGCAGATTGATGGACAGCTGCATTTCCTAACACGGTAAAGGGTGCAAGC
>NW_017732749.1:15484-17815 GCF_001890085.2 Hipposideros armiger | reverse complement strand
TAGTTCTTATTCCAGTTACTTTAGGGCAAGTTTCACCCTTTCTGGCTGGTGGTGAGTTTTCTCCTAATCGTGTCTGTCACATCTCCCACCCATGAACCCTAGTCAGTCAGCCCGCTCTGACCTCCCTTGATCATAAAGTCTGACTTGCACAGCACTCGCCCTGATTTCTGTTGGCACCACGCTTTCCTTCAGTTCAGCCTGGCTGGAGGACTGAGGGCGGCCTGACAGCACTGGTATTTGTCCACCCCCACACAGTAGCATTTCCACGTTATTATCATAAATTCCTAGGACCCTTTCAGAATAAACAACAGCAATTACAACAACCAACCAATTTCAAAGACCCGTATATGTTCAGATCCATAACTGCTGTGCTGAAAAGTCAGAACACTACTGAGTTTCTAGGCTGCCCCAAACTGGGAAACCAAAAGCTTCTTTTGTTTACTCTTCATAGCATCATTTTTTGTTCACACTGCTATTGCAGGTAACAGATTGCTCCTAGAGGTTCCAAATCGAAAAGTCACGGAGGAAGGAGAAATAGAGGAAAAAGCTACTACTTCTCATTTCATAATTTAATAAAATATGAGAACCGTAACTTCCGTTTTTCCTTTGTGGAAAGCTATGTGAATAACTGTTCTCAGCTGTACTACTGGCCGGTAGCCCTGGCATCTGCTGGGCTGCTCCTATGGCTTAGGCTGGTCCTACCTTTGTTCTTGAAAGCATGCGTTCATGATTTAATCTCCCAAATATGTTCTCTTTCCCTATGGAGTTTTATCATTATTTTATTGCTGATTTTCTGACATAGCACTTCGCCGTCTGGATTTTGTATTGTGAAGGGAAATGTGTCTCATGCGATTGAACACTCCAACCAACAGCTACACATGCTTTTCAAGGTTGACTGTGGGACATCATACCATGGGCCACACAGGACATTTCAATAAGTTTAAGGGTTTATACCATTCTAATCATGTTTTCTTATCACAGCAGAACTAAATCAGATATCCAGGAATGTGGAAAATACCCCCAATTTTGAAATTAAACAATAAACTCCTCAATAATGCCTGGATCAAAAGAAATAACAAGATAAATTAGAATATATTTTGAACTGAACAGAAATGCACAATAATATATCAAAATGTGTGGGATGCANGCCGTCTGGATTTTGTATTGTGAAGGGAAATGTGTCTCATGCGATTGAACACTCCAACCAACAGCTACACATGCTTTTCAAGGTTGACTGTGGGACATCATACCATGGGCCACACAGGACATTTCAATAAGTTTAAGGGTTTATACCATTCTAATCATGTTTTCTTATCACAGCAGAACTAAATCAGATATCCAGGAATGTGGAAAATACCCCCAATTTTGAAATTAAACAATAAACTCCTCAATAATGCCTGGATCAAAAGAAATAACAAGATAAATTAGAATATATTTTGAACTGAACAGAAATGCACAATAATATATCAAAATGTGTGGGATGCACTTAAAACAGTGCTCAGAAGGAAATGTATAGCTTTGATTTTTTTTTCTCATTTTTTTGTCAGAAAGCAAGGTCTCACATAAATGAGCTAAGTCTCCCGCAGGGCAAACTAAGAAACAAATAGTATATTACACCAAACCTGGCAGAGAAAAAGAAGAATGATAACTATCATATCAGGAATCAATGAAAATGAAAACAGAAGATCACTAGAGGAAATCAATGACGTCAACACCTGATTTTTCTGAAAAGATTAATAAAAACTATAAACTTCTAATCAGAATGGTGAAGAATGAAAGATGGAAGACACAAGGTACCAATAACATGAATGAAAGAAACTACATCACTAGCGACTGTACAGATATCAAAAAGAACATAGAAAGGGTTATGCCAGTAAATTAGATAAAAAGGTAAATTTTTTTAAATCTTGAAAAACACCCAAATTAATGAAGAAAAACTACAGATAACATGAGTAACTAACTGTCTATTGAAGACACAGATTTTGTAGTTAAAAAACCTTTCCATTAAAAGAGACACACTATTGGGCCAGCCGAGTGGCTCAGTTGGTTAAGAACTCGCTCAAGAGTGTGAACTCTGAGCAACAGCGTTTCGATGCCCGGCCCGAGCTGAGCTGCCAACGGGTGGCAGGATGACTCAGCTAAAAAAAAAAAAAAAAGGCACACTATTGAAATCTACCTAACATGAAGAATGGAATAATAATGCCAACCCTACACAAATTCTTCCAAAAAATAGAAACCCATTCTAAGACCTTTGCCTAATTCTTATTGAAATGTAAAAATAGACATTTTAAGAAAAGAAAATAACAGACCAATAGTCTTTTTTTATTTTTT
>NW_017732749.1:8452-11119 GCF_001890085.2 Hipposideros armiger | reverse complement strand
TTTTATTATTTTACTACTATTGTAAATTGATTGTTTTCCTAATTTTCTTTTCAGACATTTTGCTATTAGTGTATAGAAGTGGCACTGATTTTTGTATAGTGATTTTGTATAATGTAACTTAACTAAATTTGTTTACTAGTCCAGTTTTTGTGGAGTTTTTTAGGATTTTCTATATATATTATCATATCATGTATAAACAGACAATTTTACTTCCTCCATTTCTATTTGAATGCTTTTTATTTCTCTTCCTTGCCTCATTGCTCTGGCTAGGATTCCCAGTACTACATCCAACAAAAATGGTGAGAATCGCCACCCTTGCCATTTTCCCAATCTTGGTGGAAAGCTTTCCATTTTTTCATTGTGGAATAGGGTTTTATCTGTATTTTAATATATGGCCTGTATTATGTTGAGGTGATTATGCTCTATTACTACTTTCTTGAGAGTCATTATCATAAAAGGATGTTGAATTTTATCAGGTGCTTTTTCTGTGTCTATTAAGGTAGTTACGTGACTTACCTTTGATTCTCTGATGTACTGTATCACACTAACTGACTTTGGTAGTGCTGAAAACTCTTTGGACTCAGAAGTAAAGTCCTTTTAGCCGTGGTGTATGACTCTGTTAATGGGTTGTTGAATTCATTTTTTTATATTCTGGTGAGGACGCTTGGATCTATGATCACCAGGGATGTCAGCTTATAGTTTTCTTGTGGTGTCTTTGTGTAGCTTTGGTATAAGGGTAACACCTCATGAAGTGAGTGTGCAAGTGTTCACACTTCTTCAGTGTTTTTGGAATTGTTGGAGAAGGATTGACATTAATTCTTCTTTAAATATATGTTAGAATTAATATACATGCAGTCACATGCCGCTGATGAAGGGAATACATTCTGAGAAGTGCGTCCTTAGGCGATTTTGTCATTGTGCAAACATCACAGAGGCACTTACACCATCCTAGATGGTATAGCCTACTGCATACCTGGACATGTGGTGTACCGCCATTGTATACACATATGAGGTCTGTCACTGACGAAACCATTGTTATGTGCATCATGACTACATATATGAAAAAATGTAACAATATCTTTTCTGATTCATGGGGAAACTTTGGATCTAATCAAATGATCAAGACCCCTTTATAAATAACTTACCCAATATAAGATCAAGCTTCTAGCATCATCCAGATTTGGTCATGAGCAAATTCTTAATAATTGAAGATGGACGNAGAAGTAAGGTGTTTCCTCCCTTTCCACTAACACTTAACAGTAACCCCAACATGAGTGTAGACACAGGTTAGTGGGCGCTGTTTGTAATTTTGAGTTATCCATTTGCAAGCCCCCATGAAAGAACAATATGTGTGTGTATGTGTGTACAGGTGTGCACGTGTGCATGTGTGTACGTGCATGTGTATGCATGTGTGCACATGTATGTGCATGTGTGTACATGTATGCATTTGTGTATGCGTGTGTGCACATGTGTATGTGTGCATGCGTATGTGTATGTGTGTGCACGTGTGCATGCATGTGTGTATGTGTATGCATTTGTGTATGTGTGTATATGCGTGTGTGCATGTGCATGTGTGTACATGCATGTGCATGTATGTGTGCGCATGTGTGTACATGCATGTGCATGTGTGTACGTGTATGCATTTGTGTATGTGTGTGCGCACGTGTGTCTGTGTGTGTGTGTGTCTGTGTGTGCACCCGCACACACGCTGGCCCCTCCCCTGAGACGGGCTTGTCCTCAGAAGGCCCTGCCTGCTTCCAGACCCCCCTGTCAGCCCTGGGGGGGCTCACCCCGGTTCTTGGGGCCTTCAGTGTTCGTGCAGCCACCTTTCTAACAGTAACTGAGACCCGTCCGTTACGCAGGTGATATTCTCGCCTCTATACTTCCTTGTTGAATTGCTCCGCTTCTGTGAAAGGTCCACGAAGGCCATGTACTTGTCAGGGACCCCCCTCCGAGACCTCGGCACACCCTGGGAGCAGGAATGATTTGGGGCTAAGGGAATGTATGGGGGACGGAGTGACTAGGAGAGGTGTGTCTCGGAGAGTAAGGGAGAGGAGAGATGCTGGCGCGCGCGGGACGAAGACGGTCCAGGTGTGAGCACCCGGGGGGATGGGCCGCAGGGCAGAAGGTTCCGCGCCAGCGGCGTGGGCGTGGGCGTGGGCTGAGAAGCGCGACCTGGGCATGGAGGGGCGAGGGGAACGGAGGACCCAGGTGCCACCAAGCACAAGAGCTGAGGTCTCTCGGGGGGCTGCCTCACAGAACCTAGACGCCTGCACGCCGACAGGTGAGCGGAGTTTTGTGTCCGTTCTAAAGCGGAATTCTCTCCTTGGGACCTTGACAGGAACTTCTCAAGTGAAAATGCACTGCGGTTGTTGGCAGCATTGCCTCTGTTCCATACTTATTTTTTATACTGCTTTGGGGTTTTTGTTTGTTTTTTGATAGCTGGGAAAATGAATTTAAACAATTTTTCATTCTTTGTTTTTTCCTTTTTTTGAAATCTCGCTGTGTGTTTATGGCGTAGGCTTCCAATCTATTACGCCCCTTGTAAAATCTGTACCATGACGCTGATGCCAAGTATGAAATCCAGCCATCTCTAAATTCCCATTGTTCGAGCGAGCAGTCTTTAACACCAGAGCCGTAAACGGTTTATTGCGCTGGCAAATTAAA
>NW_017732749.1:6251-7667 GCF_001890085.2 Hipposideros armiger | reverse complement strand
TCATATGGTCTTTCTGCTTGTAGCTTTTTGAGGAACCTCCATGCTGATTTCCACAGCCATCTGCACCATTTTGCAGCTCCACTAACGATGCACCAGTTTCTTCACATCCTCACCAACACGTGTTGCCTTTGTTATTGTTTCCTTTTTTGATAATAGCCATCCTAACAGGTGTGAAGTGATGTAGCATGGTGGTTTTTATATGCATTTCCCTGATAATTAGTGACACTGAGTACCTTGTCATATAACTGTTAGTCATTTGTATGTATTGTTTGGAGAAATGTTTATTCAATTCTTCAGCCTTTTTTTTTAATTGGCTATGAGCTTCTTTGCTCTTGAATTACAGAAATTCTTCTATATCTTGGGAACTAACCCCTTATCTGATACATGGTTTGCAAATATTTTCTTCAGTTCCATAGGTTGGCTTTCGACAATGTTGATTTTTTCCCCCCTGTTATTCATAAGCCTTCTAGGTTCTTGAAGCCCCGCTTTTCTATTTGTGCTTTTGTTGCCTGTGCTGGTTTCATATCCACAAAATTTTTGCCAAGATCAGTGTCACAAGACTTGTTCCCTATGTTTAAATGTTTAAGCCACTCTGAGTTGATATTTGTGTGTGGCGTAAGTTATGGGTGCCCATTCATTCCTTTACATGGGGTTTTCCAGTCCCATTTGAAAGGCTGATGAAAGACTATCTTTCCCCACTGTGTGTCTGTGGCACCTTTGTCAAAGATTAGTTAAGCATATATGCATGGATTCATTTCTGAGTCTTCTATTCTGTCCCATTGGTATATATCTGTCTTTATGCCAGTATTCATAGAGTTTTAATTACTGTAGTTTTAGAATACATTTGGAAATCAGAAAGTATAATACCTCCAATTTCATTCTTTCTCAAGATAATTTTGGCTATTTAAGATTTTTTGTAGTTTCATATGAATTTCAGAATTGTTTTCTAGCTTTGTAAGAAATGCTATTAGGTGTTTGAGAGGGATTGCACTGAATCTATTTATCACTTAAGGTGTAGATATCTTAAAAAGTTAAGAGTTCCAATCCATGAACAAAGAATATCTTTCCATTTGTTTGTGTCTTTAAATTTCTTCATCAAAGTCTTGTAGATATCCATCTACAAGCTTTCACTCTCTTAGTTAAGTTTATGCCTAAGTATTTTATTATTTTACTACTGTTGTAAATTGATTGTTTTCCTAATTTTCTTTTCAGACATTTTGCTATTAGTGTATAGAAGTGGCACTGATTTTTGTATAGTGATTTTGTATAATGTAACTTTACTAAATTTGTTTACTAGTCCAGTTTTTGTGGAGTTTTTTAGGATTTTCTATATATATTATCATATCATGTATAAACAGACAATTTTACTTCCTCCATTTCTATTTGAATGCTTTTTATTTCTCTTCCTTGCCTCAT
>NW_017732749.1:1879-3021 GCF_001890085.2 Hipposideros armiger | reverse complement strand
GACTGATTATTTATAATTCAATGGCTTCCCAATGTTAAATATACATGCACACAGTACATAAGACAGAGGTATATGCCTACATCTGCAGTCTCTCCAAAATTATTGAAGTGTGCATTAGTAAATATATGACAAATCAACTGTGTATTGGTTTTATTAACATTGCAACATTTATTTCATTTACTGTTCCATGTATCATTTCTCCAAAGAATAGGTCAATGGAACTCTGTTACTTTGCAATGCAATTACCAAAGACATACAGTGAATTGTATACTGCTTTTCACCATTTTTCAAGAAGGATATTCTTTTAAAAGAATGGTTCTAAGAATTCCAAGACAGAAAAACAGTGGAGTGATAGTAGACTACAAATAATGACAAAAATTTTAAAGCCATGATCCATAAAATACTTCAGAAGGATTGAGCTATAACAGATTAAATGGCTTGCCTGAAGTAAAAAGAAAAAAGGACTATTTCTCATTTGGACTTTTGTCTAAAATACTATGTTTAAGTCATACTACTGCTTTAAAGCTATATCTACTGTTTATTCCCTTGACCTTTTCTGAATAAATATGGTAAATAGGCATACAGTAAGTATGTGCTCTTGCTTGAATTCATACTAATATGGAATTCCTTTATGTGATTAATTTTAATAAGAATTTTTTTAAAACTTAAAACTTTTGTTATTTTGTAAAAGTATATTTTAAAATGATACATTCATGCTATTATTTTTTCCTACCTAAATTATGAAGAAAAAGTTATTCTTAATCTTGCTCTATTAACTATAATAAAATGAAATTCTAATTGCAACAAAATAGCAACAATTTTAAGGACAATTTATTTATATGTTAATTACATTAGCATAAATTATATCATTCAATCTTTATAATAATCCATTGAAGAAGATATTAACTCTACAGATGAACTGCAGAAAACAGCAAACGTTTCCTTGTCTTTTGAGTTGAAAAACAGGGTTGTGAAAATCTTAGGTGAGACAATGGTTAAATAGTTCTTCTAATCTTGAAGTGGCTTGTTTTGAATTTTTCAAATAACTTTTGTGCATCTATTAAGATGATCATATATTTCACTTTTTAATGGTGAATTACATTGCTTGAATTTCAAATTGTGTATTACTGGAAGTAAACACT
>NW_017732749.1:0-959 GCF_001890085.2 Hipposideros armiger | reverse complement strand
CTTTATGGCAACACTACCTAATGCCCAAGTAGCAAAGAAAGTAATACTTTGAAGACCAACGTATTGTCATCCTCAAATGACAGGATGACAAAGTCGAGAAAAATAAGTCTGAATTGTCAAGTCAAAGGCAGTGAAACTTAGGAGAATTAACACCACATGGGACCAGAAGCTGAGGGAGAATCTCCCTGTACATGCTGAGTCCCCTGCAGGTCTACGAAGTCTGAGGACAACTCTGCCCCACACTCCTGCCCAGGGGCCGCCAGCCTAGAAACAAAGCGCGTCCTGCCTTCGCACACCAGTCACCACGCCAGGCTACCTGCCTGCTCGGATTTTCTGTCTCCCATTGCTGCGGGCCATAGATGGGGGTGCTTCTTAAATGGGGGGGTTTGGAACTGCACAGGTGTGTTTTGGTCATAGGTGGAATTATTGCAAAGACCCTCTCCCCAGCTGAACCTGGGCCCAGCCTTCACCCTGTCCTGCAGAGAGCAAGATGCTTCCAGCAAAAGGTATTTTTAAAGCTCTATTTGCAAGAGTGAACTCCAAAGTGTGGGCTGCATGCTCTGCTCTCTCTTAAAAGCACAGCAGCCTTGGGAGCAGGATGAATGCCGCTGGGTGGGACCATCCGCGGCTCATTAAAAAGCAGAGCGTACTCACCACTGTGTGCTCATACAATATGAATTAGGCGGCACAGGAGGTGCGTCTGGAAAGGCAGCCTGCAGGCTGGGAACGTCTGCAATGGCTGCTGAATACCAGTGACGGTTTTTCCTCGTTTCCAAGTCTAAATATTTGTAAGAAAAATTTCTAAACATTAAGTAAGTCTCATTTTCCTGTTTGATTAGAACCAGGGTCCAGTAGGACTGGGATAGAAAACTAGCTTCCTTTGAAGCAGGCTATTAATGGAAGCTGATATATTTTGTTCTATTTTTCTCAAAATAGTTATGTCATAAAATGTGCTTTTG
>NW_017732748.1:262602-263471 GCF_001890085.2 Hipposideros armiger | reverse complement strand
CACATGACGAAAGCCAGGAGCAGAACATGGAGACTGATACCATACTCTTAAAATTACCATACTCTTAAAATGGCTAAGGAGATGGGGGAAGTCACAGACAGCCCACACAGCAGTGCCTGATGCTGAAAGGCAGGCAGCTCACATCCAAAAGCCTCCACTGTCAAAACACCAGGGGATGCAGCCCTGACCTTGGTTTTGTTCCCTCACCTTCCATGGAGCTTTGCCGATACGGCCACCTTCTTTTTCTGCTTTAGTTCATCATACTCATAGAGACCGAGCACTGCCCCTTCCGCAGCCGCCTGGGCATCTCCACAGGGATCCACCTCCACGGACGAGATCTCCAGGTCTTGAACCTGCCTGCACCCCGCTTCAAAGGGATAGAGGAAGCAGAAAATCAGAGTCAGAGACCAGTTGAATTGCAGAAGGTAGAGGCACAGTGTGGTGTGCTGAGCCAACAACAGGACAGGTGTTCAATTCCCAGCTCTGACACTTGACCTTTCTGTGCCCCGATTTCCTCTTAGGTACAATGAGCACGCGCACACACCTCACAAGCTGTGGGACAACAGACTGACGGATCCGGCAACCTGTCTGGCTGGGTGCGGAGTGGCCACTATTGCTAGTATTACTTCTGAAACTCTAGGATTGCCTGATGAAGCATCCCAGTCACCAGGAGCTTGCCATATTAAAAATGACAGAAGTAACTGATATCATATCCAAGGAGCTGAGCAAAGTCCATTCTTAACAACACATTTAATTAACACATTTAATTAAGACCAGGTCAACAAAAACTCCCAAAGAAATGTTATGAAATAATCATCCAACATGAACTTTGAAAGTAAATTTAACCATCATATATGATATACACCCAG
>NW_017732748.1:257361-259280 GCF_001890085.2 Hipposideros armiger | reverse complement strand
AGGGGTGGGGCGAAGAGGGGGGCGCTAGGACTAGCGCGTTTGAGAGGGGCGGAGTCGTGGTTGTGACGTAAATGAGGGGTGGAGATGGACGCGGGGCTCCGGGGAAACCTGGAAATAGGATACACGTGGCTTTACGGCAGAGGTCTAAGTAGAAGTGAAGGCACTCCTACTGTTTTCTATTGCTGTCCTTCTTAAAAAAATTTTTGGAACTTCCATCTCGTCCAAAAGTGCAACATTGTAAGGCTGGGAGAGTTGGGAGCGATAGTCCTCTTTGGCTTCCACCTCTGTTACGGAAGAGCAGGCCCTTCTTGGCGCAGTGTCCAGGCTCTTGGCTTCTCTAGCAAAGAATTGAGCAAGACACAATAATACAGTGGTGAAAGAGCAGTTTATTAGAAGCGAAAGTACACTCCAAAGGGATAGGAGCGGATCCTAGCAGAAGGGAGTTGCTCAAGCGCCGGGATGCCTAATGGGGCCTTGGTGGTTTTTATCACTTTTTACAATGGGCTACTCCTGTCTAATTATAGGGCTGCTTGATCCATACCTGTGATTGATAATGGCTAGTGGTTATGGTAAACAAGGTTAAGTTTGGGCGGAGAGAGGAGGTCTTTTGGGCGGTTATTTTCTGTAGGCCAGGTTGGATGTGCAGAAATGTTACCTGATGCACCCAGCAGAGACCCAGTTCCTGTCTCTGAGTGCCTGCCTCATTTCCCCGAGAGGTGTGGTCCCCATAAATCTCTGTGGGAAGTTGAAGGACAGGAGGTCTCTTCTGTATCTGCTTTCTGCTGAATGTGGCCATTATCCCTACCTATTGGGGATGCACGGGACACTCACACTATCTGATCTTAGATGAGGGGAAGGGATCTCAAGATCCGCCTGGAGGACCATGTTGACTTCTTTGGTCGGGAGGTCCTGGAAGTCTTGCTGGAGTATCACTTGTATCCCCACAGCCCCTAGATGAGGTGACAGAGATTTTAGCTAATAGAGTTAAAAGTGTTGGCCCAAGAAGCAGGACTCAACGCCATGACACAGGGTGACTGCCTGGTGAAAATTTTATTTAGCTTCGTGGAGCCTGGACTTTCTTCTGGATTAGCCAGTCATTCAGTTATTGTTCACCTGGGAGCTGGGCCAGGAAAGAACACTATGCTACAATCACCATAGTCAACCAACATTAATCACAAGCTTTAGGGTAATTATCTAAAGCAGGGGGTAGGAGATTTCTATGATTTAGGTTAAAAACTATTATTTATGATTAAGAAACTGACTTGAAAAATGATTATAACCAGGGGCTATGGAGCCAAAGCACTATGGAAAAGAAAACTTAGAGTTTCTATAATGAGAAGCCCTTTTGTTTGGCCCATATCACCTCCTTTAGGTAGTTAAAGCAGAATTGCATCATAAACTCGGTACACTCTCCCAAAATTCATCTATAGTCACTTCGAAAAGAGAGAAATCTTTGTATTCACTTTATAGCTCTTTCCCCGTTCCAACAAGATCAAGCTGCAGTTTCCACAACCCCGAAATTCAGTACTAAAACCTGTCCCTCAACCTTGTGTGTGAATGGAGGAGGGGCTCTGTGTGCTTGAGAGGTGACCATGATGCAGAGCTGTTGTCTCTATCTCCCTTCAGCTGAGTCTGTTTTCTTCATTTTGTTTGTCTGCTGCTCCTGCCAGGGGTAACTTACTTCCTGGCATATCCTCATTTACTTTTCTCTTTTTTCAAGGACCACAGCATTTACATTTTCGTGTGCCTAATGGGATAAGGGAGAAATAAATTTCACAGCCCTCCAAACAACTTTTATCCTGGGCTGGCCGAGTGGCTTGTTGGTTAAGAGTTGGCTTGGGAGCGCAAGCTGTGAGCAGCAGAGCCGCCGGTTCGGATCCCACATGGGCCAGTGATGCTGTGTCCTTTACAACTAAGAC
>NW_017732748.1:242966-256981 GCF_001890085.2 Hipposideros armiger | reverse complement strand
CTGTTCCCTCCCCAATACCCCAATAAAATCTATAAAAAACAAACAAACAAACTTTTATCCTTACTGAACAGTATTATTGACGATTTGGGGATGTAAGTTTTAGCTATCCATCAAATGCTAAGTTTACACAGTGTTTACTACGTTTTTTTCTGTTAGAAACTGTGGAGTACAACAGAATTTAAGTGTCCCTGGCCTCACGGACTTTATTATCTAGTAGAGGCAAGATATAGCATGATTTTAGAAAGATAAAAATAGTGTTCATACAGTGTTGGGAGCCATCTCAGAGTAGTGAGACTACAAGCTGACTGCAAGTTGAGAATGGCACGTGGCTGCAGACCCCCATGTTCTGTGTTCTGAGAAAAAGGCTGCAAAACTGCATGTTGGGCGAACAGCAGAAGGGGAACTGCCAGAAAAGCATGTAATCCAACAATGCCCAGATCATCTCCCGTGCCATGGAAAAGCAGAAGTTCCTGAACTGAAACCACCAGACCCTCAGATGTCACTGTCTAATTATGGACTTATGAACTTTGGGACTGTCCACCAAGGACTTGCTGACAGTTGCTATTTGCCTCAGTTTCACCTTACTTAAAATACATCATTAGTCTATTGCGGGAGACCAGCTCCCCCACGTCCAGGGGTTCCCTCAGGTGGAGACGGCGTCGGCGAGGAAAAAGAAGACTCGGAGAGAAACCGGCGCTTTCAAAAAAAAGTATCTCTCTTTATTTTTACAGCATGTCCCTTTTTATACCTGACAGTTGACCCTGACCTTATCAGCAAGTTGCTTTCAGTTTCTTTACTTTTTCAGGGGCTCACCTTCCCACAGGCTACTTTTTTTCTGCAGGGCACAGCTTGACCTTTTCTTATGCTACAGACTAACTTATCTTAACTGTGTTATGACCTTTACCTAATGGCTATGTGACTAGGGTTGAGTCTCTGAATAATCGCCTAAGGAATGGTTACCATGGCTACACAGCAATTACCTTAAGCACTATTAGTTAAGCAGGATCTCAAGACCACAGAGTGCATATTTTGACCATTACTAAAAAACTAGCAGTGTGACTAAAATTGCCTTTAGTGTATAAAATAGAATTATTGTGATATATCTATCAGAAGGGGTGTAAGATCTTTGTCCTACTGGGGGGCACCCAAAGGGGAATTTAAATCTTCTAAGATACAAAGCAGTATCTGTTTCTCAGTCAGAACTTCAGAATTTGTCACAATTGCAGTGCGCGTGGCCATGTCAGACACTGAGGTGCTGAGCCGGCTTCCAACAGTCTATGCTATGTACTCATGTAACTTGTTGCCAAGAGGTTATGTCACTTCCAAACCCCTACATCAGGAACATTGGTTCCTCATTCCCCAAAAAACCCCTACCAAATCCCCTATGCTTAGCTAAGAAATTAGTCCTGGTAAAAGAAGAACTATTGTGGGGAACCCAGACAAAGAGATAGGACACCAAGGGCCGGGAAGCAACTTTTACTAATGTTGGCACTGGCTCAGCGGATTCACATCCAGAGGCTGAGCCCCGATTCAGGCGGGACTCGGGGTTATATACCCTGAAATTTTTTAGGTTGGCAGCTAAGATTTATTAGAACATGTGGTCATTGTGCCAGCTCCTGACTGGCTCCTGGGTGAGGTAGGAATTTGGAAATATTAAACACGGAGGTCTTGCTGACCACATAATCCAGGAATGTCTTTGTCTGAAGCCCGCGCAAAATCCTTGGTGACCACATACTCTGGGAAGGCCTTTGTCTAGGGCCCACTGCCACAGAATTTGCTCTCTATATAAGCAGTGTGCCTTTTAATAAATGCTGTCACTTTCTGCCATCCGCAGTTAGTGAGCCTCCTAATCCCAACTTTGGTGTCTGTGCCAACTCTTTCTTTTCTCAATTCCTCGCGTCGATCAATCCTGCTCAGGGACCATTCGGTGGGTTCCTGGCCTGATCACCCAGGTGCCCTGGCTATCGAGCCGGCTCTCGACAATACAGTTATATGCACATATGCTCCAGTTCTTTCTGCCCCTTTCTTTGCTTGACCAAGACTTTGGTCTGATGCCTTGTCCTCCAAGAAACCTTTACTGATATTCCACACCCGGGTTAGGTGCCCTCCCTTTACTCCCAAAGCAGCCTGTCTCACAATGTTTATCACCTGTATGCTCATTGTCCATTAACCCTGAAGCATCTTGGGAGCCATGGCTTTCATCTCTGGATTTCCAGTGCCTAGACCTAGAGTCTAGACTGTAGCTGGCACACAGAGTGTTCATAAATGTTTGAATGAATACATAATTAAGGTCTAATGGATGTAGCATTGATAATTAAAGAACAGGAGAGTTCCCACTTGTGGCCTTCAGATAATAAATGCAAAAATTAAAAAGAACTTGAAACGAGCCATTGCAATAAGAATCAGAAGGATGTAGGTAATTGAGGAGGCCATCAGGGATATGGAGGAGTGTGGGGGAGGGTTTGGGCTTGGCTTGGGGTGTAGGGATCAGGCCTTCCTGGAATAAAAGGTGTTTGTAAAAGACAGTGATGCTGGATTAAAGAGGATTTTGAAAGGCCAAAAGGGTTTATTATTGATGGGGAGTCAGCATGACCTCAGTCATGTTCTTTGTAGAAGCTGGGGCCGGGGAGTAGGTAAAAGCTATGTTTCACTACGAATGACAGAGATTGGAGTCAAGGGCGGAGAAAGACTGAGCCATGTAAGGGTAAGTTGTGCTTCAGTGAAAACCTATGCATTGTCCAGAAAGAGCGAGAGGAGGCTTCTCTGGGTTATTTGATTCCGATTTCAGGGAAATTCTTTCACAACTCTGAAAATTGTTATGCAATGCTATATAATACAAGTCTTTTCAACAGATGTGCGAAGTATGTCCTGTCCAATAGAAGTTCAATTGACAGCACCCGTTCTCCTGTGGAAAAGCCAGTTTTGTCTCCATTTACACATTCATTTCAGTATGTCTTATCTTTTAAGTGTTTGGGTTCTCAGAATTCTCTCTCTCTCTTTTTTTTTTCAGAATTCTCTTTTGAACCAGTTATAACAACTATCTGTTTTATGAGTTAAAGAAAATCTTTAACATGTATTCATTTTTATAAATGTATGAGAGTCATGATTTTTAAATGTTTGGAAAATTATCTTTTAACAGCAGGTAAGCTGGCTGGAGGCTTGCATTTTTTATGGAACTTGCTAGATGACTCCATTTGGAAAAAGAAAGGCAGCATCGGCTAGATAAAAGTTATGAATGTGGGAGGACATACATCACTACCCCATTTAGGGCCCTAACACCTCTTTCTTGCTTAGGAAGGGAGAAATTGTGAAGGTGATGGGAGATGGGGAATTGAATTATAAAGTAATTTCTGAATTCTGAAGTCCCATTTCTGAAGCAGCAATGGGACATTGAAGGGGAAAGCGGATGGAAAAGAGTTGGGTGAGCGCTTGAGATGGTGATGCAGACTTTGACAAGGTGAGTTCTGTCACGTCCCGCATGACATGAGCAGTGGGAGAGCGAGAGGGGCGACGAAAGGTTAAGAAATAAAAGAAACAGCAGTCAAGAGTTAAATGAGTGTGGGGCCAAGGGTCTCCAGCCTTGTGGACTAAGAGCCCCGAATCGGTCCGACACACCGCTTTTATTCCACCACTTACCAGGAAGTAGAATTGTTCTCTCCACAGTCTGTGAGTCTCATTCCTGAGAACTTGCTCAAGCCAGATTACCCATGCCTGCAAGCTATTACCCAGAGTCCACCCATGGCAATAAGACAGATGCTTTGCCTTCACACACCCTGTATGCAAACGACCCCAGGAAGATAAGATTATTGTGCTGAGGACAGATACTATCACACCATCAGGTCACTTCCCAAGCAGGTTGAGGGAAGGAATTAGCCACAGAGGTAGAAAACCTCCAGTCTTTTTGGGGTTAGAGTGAGGACTCATGCCCTCCTCTGTGAGCCCCGAGATTTCTCCTAATGGCCTCCACCTGACCATGCCTGTCTTAGGTTGTTCCTCCCACGAGGAATCTTACCTGTCATTGACTAACCGGCCATCCTTTGGAGCCAAACAGGGAGACACAAGGTATATGAGCACTGTCCTCAAAAGGATCGGTTTAGGGTTAAGCTCGGGGGGGACAGATGGCTGCACAGCTGCGTGGCAACAGAGTTTAACAGCCAGGAGTCTGATGGCTTCTCTAAAGGAGCCATCACACAGCAAGAGGAACAAAGAGAAAGGACAGGGCCTGTGGAAGACACTGTCAGGAGATGGAAGAACTTGAGAAAAAGGCAGAGTAGCAAGTGGTTGGAGAGGCAAGAAGAGACCTAATCATATAAACATTGATGAGTAACAGTCATTTAGCATTTCCTGGGTCACTCTGGGCAGGCTAATATTCAATACTGCTTCTAGCTAACATGTTTAAAAATATCAACTAAAGCCTATATTTTCCAGCTTCTTTTGCTAGGGTGGTTCTGTGACTAGATTCCAGCTAATTGGAGGGAGTAGAAATGAAATGTGCAACTTCTAAAGTGTGGCCCTTCTTCATCTATTCATTCATTTAAAAATATTTATTGAGCATCTACTGTGGACCAGGCACTATTCTATGCTCTTGGGAATCAGTGAATAAAAGAGACAAAGGTCCTCGCTTCTGTGGAGCTTACATTCTAGTGGGGGGAGACAAACAATATGAGCTGTGATTAAAAAATACAGTGAATTCTGCTGTCAAGTGTCATCTAGCGGAAAGGCAGGGATCTTCAATACAGGAAGTGGCACGTCGAATCTTAGTGACAGTTTGATAAGTTTCAACTTGTTGGATGCAGTCAGTCGGGTGTGAGCTATGGTTGAGAGAAGGTGTGTTTTAAAGTGTGCCATAAATCATGGACCATGAACAATGCATTAACATGAAATGGACAAACGGTTTTATCCACCATCATGACAATGCTCCATGTCACACATCGCTTCTGGCATGGCAATTTCTGTCAAAGAAAAACATTACGGTGTGTCCTCATCCACCTTATTCACCAAATCTGGCACCATGTGACTTCTGGCTCTTCCCCAAAGTCAAAATGACCATGAAAGGTAAATGTTTGAATTAATTCAGGATATCGAGGCAGCCACAACAGTGTAACTAAAGATACTCACGAAAGAGGACTTCCAGAACTGCTTCAGAAAATGGCAGGAATGGTGGGATAAGTGTGTTCAAAACGAGGGGGAGCATTTTGGGAGGGATTAATGGCAATGTGTCTTTTACTGTAATAAATTTAAAAAAAATTTTAAACATTCACCATATATTTTTATCACACCTTGTAAATATAATTCTAAGTTAGATAGTATGCTAAAAGTTGATACGTGCTATAGGAAAAAGGAAAAGTGGAATAGGGATAGGGGGTTGGGAGCAATCAGTGAGGGGGTATATGTTGCAGGGTTCACTAGGGTGGTCAAATTTTAGGCCTCAGGGAGAATATGACATTGGAGCACAGCCCTGAAGGAGGTAAGGGAATGAGCTGTGTGGATATCTGAGGAAAGAGATGATCTGGCCCAGAGAACAGCCAGTGCAAAGGCCCTGAGGCAGGAGTGTGCTGGGTTGGCATCTTTGAGGAACAGCCAGGAGACCAGTGTGGGTGAAATGGAGCAAGTGAGGAGAGCAGAAGATAAGACCATGGATGGATGGGGGACAGGGAAGGTTGACCACATAGGACCCATGGGCCACTTTAAGGACTTTGATTTTTATTCTGTGTGCAGTGAGAGCCATTGGAGGATTTTGAGTAGAGTGGAACACACGATCTAATTTGCAAAGTATTACTCCAGCCTCTGGGCTAAGAATAGTTTAGAGGAAGCAAGAGTGGAAGCAGAAAGATCAGTTAGGCTACTGCAATAATGTAGGTAAGAGTTGACAGTGGCTCACACCAGGGTGCTAGAGTGGAGGTGCTGAGAAATTGTCAGATTCTGGGTATATTTTTAACATAGGGCTATCAGAACTTCTTCACGGACTGGAGGTTGGTGTGAGAGAAAGAGGAGTCAAAGATGACTCCAATGTTTGGACTGAGCAACTGTAAGGAAGTTGCTATTAACAAGGATAGGAACCAGGTTCCCATTTACTAGGATGGCTGTGAGTGGGGAAGGTTTGCAGAGGGCAGTCAGGGTTGTGAGATGTCTATCTGACATCAAAGTGGAGATATGGAGGAAGTACCTTGAGATATGAGTCTGGAGTTCAGAAAGTAGTTCTGGGCTCGAGATATAGATTTGGGAGTACCTAAAGTCATGAGCCCATGAAAGAAAAGAGTGTAGACAGAGAGAGAGAAAAAAAGAAAAGTGAAGGGCCAAGGACTGAGCTCCAGGTTCCTGCAACACAAAGATGTTGGAATAAAAGACCAGCAAAGAGCATGGGATGCAGCAACCAGTTGGGCTGGAGAAAAACCAAGAGAGTAGTTTCTTGAAAAAAGACTTAAGATTTCTGTAAAACGGAAGAAGGAGACTCCCTCTTCCTCCTCTCCCCTTTTCTCTCCCTGGAATGCAGCCTTAATGGTAGGAGCTGGAGCAGCAACCTTGTAACCCACAAGACATAAGGAGGTTGGGTCACCAACAGCAGGACAGTGAATCATGTCTGAACTGCTAACATCCTGTTATTTTGTTTAGACCACTGTTATTTTGACCTTCGTTATAGCAGCTGAACTTGAATGCTAACTAACACACACAGATAACATTACAAAGTTTTGCTCAAATTATGTTTTTAATTCCCCCATTCTGGTTTCCAGTGGGTGAAGTGTTTCCCACTTTTTATTTGTTCTCATTCTCACTTGGTTTTCTTCATTTTTTTTCTTTTCCAAATTGAACGAATTCTTGTGAGACACATTGGAAGCATTAAACTTCAGATGATAAAGCAAATCACTATAGCATTAGCTATAGCATTCTTTGAGATTTCCTTTGATGGTGAGAAACAGAGAAACTGTCAAATGGGCTGATCTGAAGGTGGGGGCATGGTCTGCAGCTGCTCCTTCAAACTTGCACACTTGTTAAAAAAAAATCCACAGAAAAAAATAGCATCATGAGGAGTGTTGGATTTTCATTGGAGGGCATTATGTACTTTGCAGAAAGAAAGGCAGTTTTGGACTTTCTTAAGATTATGTATGTGGCCCTCATATCATCCAAACACAAATATTCTACTTGGGCAATCTTACCATTTTCCCTAGTGTAATTCCAGCTGTACGCTAATACTCACAAAATCGGAATCATTAGTCGGGATGACTCACCTGAGCTCCAGATCCCTACATCCAGTTGCCCATTGTACATTTCCTCTTGGATGTCTCAAAGCCCTGCAATCTCAACTTCTGTAAAATGGAACTTTTTTTTTTCTGGCTGCCTCCTTCCTTAATCGAGGGCTGCTTTTCCTCCTGTGTCCTCAAACTCAGTTAAAAGCAGGACACCCACCTTGCTGCTTTAGCTAGAAATTTAGGAGTCACCTTTACATGTTCACTTTCCCTCACTCTTCAGGCCAGTCCATCACCAAGTCATCCTGACTCTACCTCCAATAGGATGGCAAATCTCCACCTCTCTCCTTTGCTTCACCAGCAGAGGACAAGCCACGTCAGCTCTCCCCAGTGTACGACAAGTGGAAGTGAAGGGCTGCCTCTTGCCTGGAGGACGTGTGCTAATAACTGAGGAGGAAGCAAAGAGCGAGGTCAGATGCGGGTGACTTTATAGGTTTGGTGGCCACAATGAAATGGCTTCTCTTCTCCCTATGAAACAGAAAATAAAAGCTATGCTGAGAAGGAAGTGCTCGGAGATCAAAGGACTTTGTGGTCACACAAGGTTGGGAGCTACTTCTTCTTAATGCAGCTCCCTAGGTATTTGCACATTACAAGTTTAGAAAAATCCTAGGGTAAAAATCTGATCATAGTCTGTGCTTGAACAAATAAATATATGGGGTGAAGAATTAATTTTTTTGCTCTCAACATATATTTCTAAACCCTCCCCTACCCCCTAAGCCCCATGCCTGGAGAACAGTTTCCTCTCACACCACTTTGGAAAGCTCTGAAATAAAATATAGCCACAGCAAGACATTCATGGACCTTCACCACTGGAAGCATACATCTAAATTTAAATGTGTATGAGGTCAGAGTATCGTGATCAAATTTTTAGCAAAATCTCCTAATATTTAAAAAGTATTCCAATATAATTTAGTTTATGCATTAATCATGTCACACTATGATATTGAAACACAAACTAGCATTCTAATCTGGGTATTTGATTTATTATAAAGGTGATACTACAGAGTGCTGTGGACAATGAAGTCTTTTCAATAAATGGAGCCCTTGGATCTGAAGAAATGAAGCTAGGCAAACTGAATATTTGTATGGGAAATAGTGAGTTGTCACCACTGCATCACATCAAACACAAAACTCATTTGCAAGTCAAGGTAGAACAATAAAACTCATAGACAATAACATAGGAGGCTATTTTGATTAACCTAAAGTAGGCAAAGCTTCCTTAAATAGGGTACAAAAAGAACCCCTACAAAACAAACAATAAAGGAGAAGATTGATAAATTTAATTACATTACAATTAAGAAGTTCTGTTCAAGAAGAAGACATTAAAAGAGTGAAAGGCAAACCATGGCGGGGGAGAGGGGAAGCTATGTGCAATTCGTGGAATCAGCAAAGGATTGTATGCAGAATAAATACAGAAATACTGTAAATCAGTTACCGGGAGACAGTGCACTAGAAAACTGAGAAACAGAGCCAGGCTGCTCACTTTAAAGTCACCTCACGGTGTGACTCTGTCACGTTATTCAATGCTTCTCTGCCTCCATTTTCTCATAGTAAAATGGGAATAATAGTATACCTACCTCCTACGGTTGTTGTGAGAATTAACTAATTCAGGCAGATAAAACACTTTGAATAGAGCTTTGTATATTAAAAGGTCCAACCAAGTTTAGCAATTATTGCATGTCCTCTGCATTTTCAGAGGTGAAAGCTCGATGCTGAGAATTTAGTATACTTTCGTCATCAAAGTGACTGTCGCTGATGCACCTGACACACCGTGCTATCACAATTCCTATTACACGGGAACCACATGTGCAAGCGTGAGCTGCAATGCTGCTAAATATGAGCCACCCCTTCATAGCAACCGAGAGGCTTTCCTGCTTAACCTGCAAGGGTGTCGGCTGTGTGCTCCATCACCCAGTACTTCTGACACCTTTATAAAAAACCCTTACATAACATCTCAGCGTCAATTACATCATTGTGCCAGTCACTGCTTCTACCAGTGTTACATTTGGACAGTTTTCTTTCAGAATTACTGGAGAAGACAAAACCCCTAACATTTTAGGCTTACCGTGTGAGTCACTGTTCTCCCCTCTGGGTGGCAGAGACTCAAGTTCTGGGTCCCCCGCCCTGTCAGGGAAGCATCACCAGGCAATTGTCTCCAAGTTGTGGCCTGTGTCAGCTGGGTTTCATTGGCATCACTTGCATAACAGAAGCGCTTGTAAAGCCAGCACATCTCTGGGGCTATTCTAGTTCATCCCTCTTTACTCTTGGGTGGAGGCCTGCCGACACGGTGGAAGCCTTCATTGATCACCACACCCACGCCTCTCAGGGTATGGTTGTGACCCATGTGTGTGAGATACACCTGGGGTGCTTGTAAAGGTGCTGGTCTCCAGGTCTCACTCCAGAACCCAGAGTGTGAGTTGCAAGTTTACATTTTTAGAAAGCTTCCCCGGTGAGTTTCAAATGTGAGAACTGTAGAAATGCGTGTTTCTGAGTGCCGTGGAATCTAGTTCTAGAGTTGGAAAATCAATGCCCAATTCGAGTGGAATACAGGTTGTGGAAGTGGGGGCCAGTTGAATCTACGTAAGGATTAAATTTGAGGAAGAGGAGATATGTGAAGTGGGGGAAAGAATGCCTGAAACATCGTGGGCACTCAACATGTTTAGTCATGATTTTCCGAGAGCTAAGGGAGTGTTTTGCCTTGTCTCAGAGAAGTGAAATACACAAAAAAATAGATTTACTGTATTTCCCCATGTATAAGATGCACCTAAATTTTGGGGCCCAAAATTTGAAAAAAAAATGTGTTACATAAAGTTATTGAACTCAACTTTTATTCATCATAAAATTCATACAACTCCTCATCACTGTCAAAACTCCCAACCATGAGCTTGTCCTCTTCTGTGTCTGATGACAAATCACTGTCTTCATATATTGCCTTGTCCTCAGTTCCATCTATGGCATTTGAAATGCCACACTTCTTAAATGACTTGACAGAGCTCTACAGCCACTGTATAAGACGCACCCAGTTTTTAGACGCCAAATTTTTCGAAAAAAGGGTGCGTCTTATACATGGAGAAAGACGGTAGTTTGTCTTTATCAATTCTTCTAATGAATACAAACATAGCCCTAAGTTTCTGTCTCTCAAGCACCCTGTTTAAGATCTGGATATTCTTCTTGTCTGTAGGGAGTGTATTGATGAACCTATTGATTCAGGTAGTTCTGAACTTACTTCGGGACCTTTTGGCGAAAGTTCCTCCTAAGATAATGAATTAACAAGTCTGCCTTGGTCATTTTTGGTGCCATTCCACTCACCACTACAGTTAGGTCGGGTAGAACACCTAATCTCAAGTATATGGAATTGCCTGAGGGTTTTGTGAAAATGCAGTTTCTGATTCAATGGGCCTGGGTTGGGGCCTGAGAGTCTGCATTTCTAACAAGCTCTCTGGTGATGCTGATAATGCTGGTCTATGGACCCCACCGCATTGCTTATTTAAGAAGCACTGTCTTACTTCCGGCCTCCAGAGAGGCTTTCTGAGACTCTGTGGTTGGTGGCTATCTCTGAGCTGGACTGCTGATAAGGCAGGGAACACACGGGCAGTGAAGCACTGGCCTTTGCTCTCAGCAGCTCCTGACAGGCATGCCGTGTTGGCTGCTGGTAAATCATAAAGATCCTCTCCATTTCATACCAGATTCAGGTTTCAACTGTGAATCTTTTAAACCAGTTACTTCTTTCTTAGGAACATGAATTTGCTTTTTGGTCTGTCTACCCCTACATCTCTTCTGAACTGTTGACGATGACCACGACTGACCTTAAACATCTCCTAAGCCTTTAATGGCTCAGGGGTGTGTGCATCCCATAATGATTGCTTCTCTTTATTTTTTTTGGTTATTGTCTTGGCTTTTAGGCTCATTTGAGCTTTCTGTTCCTCAGACTCCTCTGGTCTTAATCACCTTTTTCGGCAGGAGTCTCCCCTGGGTGACCGGCCTCTCACTCCCAGCTACCCCATCAACCAGCCTTAGCTAGTTCTGCTCGCTTATAAGAACTGAATCTCAAAGTCTTTACACTTGAGCACTTGAGCCCACATGCCTTTTATCTTTAAATGTTGAGCATTCTTCTGTCTCAGTTAGCTGAGAGTAAAAAAGATTAATCAAGTTCTCTTCTTCTCACTGCTATCGGGGCTGGGGTCTTCCTTCAATAGTTCCCTGAACTTGACCTTCTTGGAAAATAACCTTCCCTTGTATATGAGTGACAGTCCTGAGAAATGCTGTAGGGAGTTTTGTTTTGTGTTACCATGAAGGTCTTGAGTAATAATTCTCATTTCCTTGTTCAGCAGTTAGTTTATCTCTATATATTTCCAAAGACAAACTGTTCTGAGTAGTTGAGGTTTCAAATATACTCCTTTCTCTAATAAAATATCACTGACTTAAAAAGAATTATTAGATGCCATGTGTCAAATGTATGCCTTCTACAGTTTTTCCTATTGCAAAATGATTTCTTTGATTCCAATTTGGTCTCCACAATTTGGGCTAGTTACATTTAAGTCCTTAACCTTTTAAACACTGTATATTTCCTGTGGCACCACCCACAAACTCAAGTATATCAGTAGTTCACTTTTTTTAAAATTGGGGAACAATGTGTTTTTCCAGGACCCATCAGCTCCAAGTCAAGTAGTTGTTTCAATCTAGTTGTGGAGGGCGCAGCTCAGTGGCCCATGTGGGGATCAAACCAGCAATCTTGGTGTTATGAGCACTGCACTCTAACCAACTGAGCTAACCAGCCACCCCATTGTTCACTTTCAATTGGAGAGCTCAGAACACACATACATACACACACAGAGGAATCTATGTTTCTTCTTCTCCTCCCCTTGCAATAGATTCTTATTTAATTTTTTAAAGCTCACCAGGTAATTTTGACCATTAACCAGGTTTGGAAACTACTGAGATGGTTCCTGTGTATGAATATGTATATATATGTATGTATCTATTCATCTCTCCTGCTTTCCTTATTCCAGAAAGGGTTTAAGGTATTGACTTAAGTATACTATCTTAGGAAATCAACCATTTAAGAAAATAAATAAAAATATCAATAGTGGTTTAATCTTTATCTGTTTTTTCATAGTTTTGTGTTTTCCAAATTTACATGTCATGTAGTATTATAATAATAACCTTTAAAGAGTGAAACTTATGGATAAAAAAATTGATCCAGTCAGGGTTGCCCTGTTTTTATACTTGGTGAGTTATCAATTAACCAAATATTATTAGTTTTAGAACTCACAGTTCAAACAGAACACTAAGAAGGAAAACTTTTATTTCTGTGAATTCATAGATTGTTGGTAAAATGTAAGACTTCTTACATCTTACATCTAGGGTCCTGCAACAACCTCAAGAAATGATACCTATAATACTTAGCCAGCAATGTTATGTAAAATATAAAAAGGGGTTTCCTTATTCGACTGAAATTTGAATCTAGCATATTAGAATCAGGCTGGATTTGAGTTGGAAGGACCGTTCAAGTTCCCCCGTCCAACCGTCTCACTCACCCCAGGACACAGTGAGTTTATAGTCAGTGGACTGCTTCCCCCTAGTGGTGAAATGTGGTCATACCACTTCAATTTTTTAAAGTGCTCAACTGCAGAATCATAGCTTAGAAAGAAACATTAGGAATTTATTTCTCACAGTTCTAGCAGTTAGGAGTCTGACATCAAGGTGTCAGCAGGGTTGGTTTCTTCTGAGGCCTCTCTCCTTGGCATGTAGAGGGCCCGTGTCCTCACTTTCCTCTGTGTGTATCTGTGTTCTAATCTCTTTTGATAAGGACACCAGTCATATTGGATTAGGGCCCACCCTAAAGACTTTAATTTAATTACATCTTTAAAGACCCATATCCACACATAGTCACAATCTGAGGCACTCGGGATCAAGTCAGATCGTGCACGCTCCCTGCGTGTAACCCTTCAGTCAAGCCCACATTCCTACACAGGACACAGGCCTCCCGCTTGGGCCTGGCCCCGTCTCTCTCACCTGCCTCAATTCTCTCCGTACTTCTTGTCTCACACTTGACAAGACGTTAAAATGCTTCGTGACCCAGCCATGCTGTTTCTCATGCCTTTGCTTAAATTTGTGCCCTCACCCCAAGACCATTTTCTACACCTGCCTAACTTTTCCTTATTCTTCAAAACGGGAGCGGTGGGAGCGTTTCCTGGTTCCTTCAGACCAATCACAGCTCTGGCTCCCGGAGCGACTGCTGCGCCTGAGTGCATCTCTGGCCAGTATGGGACTGAATATGGGAAGAGCGTTACCCGTTTACTGTGGGAACAGTTTGTTAAGGAACTGACCATCCACGTGTGACCTTAGGAACTCCCTGCCCCAACAAGCTGCCCCTGCATCTCAGGAGGTGTCAGCTGCCCTAGACCAAGCGTGAAGGCCCCTGGGCAGGCGAAGTTTCTTCACGATTTCACATAGCCCGATTTCTCCCCACTTAGGGCTGGCTGTATACATAGTTCCATGTTTATATACATTTTAACTTAGACTCTACCTGGGAGGCTGGTACTGACTGATGGAGATACTAATGTATGTTCCCTTATTTCCAACCTTTTCTCCTTTCCCATTGCAATGGATGGCAGGCCCCCTGTCTCCTGGCCTCAGGAGAGGATTGGGGCGATGGGGAAACAGAAGGGCTGCTTCTGGTGGCTTTGTGGCCCTGCTTTCACATTTCAGCCAACTCCGACCTCATTGTAGTAGCTTCTCTAGCCCATCAAAGCTTTACAAACATGTCGC
>NW_017732748.1:236407-240016 GCF_001890085.2 Hipposideros armiger | reverse complement strand
TTTACAAATGAGAAAACTAGGTTTCTCATTTTTTTTAAACTAAAAAGCCAGTAATTAGAGTAACTTCTCAGGGTTTTTGTGAGGATAAAATGAGATCATGCAGGTAGAGCACTTAGCACAAACCTGGCATGTGGCAAATACTCAGTAGGGATCAGGCCTTATTCTCGTCAAGTTGTGACTCTATTTGCTGGCTGATTGGTGGCACGGCCAAAAAGAAAATGACATCATGTGAGCAAAAGAGGGCATAACACCTACTTGACTTGTCAAGAATTTCATCTGTGTCCTAGTTAGATAGGCTTCTTATGAAGCTCTACTCTTAGTTTAACAACCAAAACTAAAAGGAGAAGGAAAAGGAGGAAGGAGAGAAATCCTTCGCATATAGAAATGCATCTAAAATGGGCCCATGGACCTCTCCAGGTGGCTGTGTCCCTCTCAGCGCCATATCCTGAGGTCATGGTTTACCTTTAGATTCCATGTGCCTTGCCTGGCCTCCTTCTGTCCTTCTGTGATTTCCAAAGATGTACCTGGCATAATATATAAATGCTTGAGCTCCATATAGGTGACGTAGGTGAGCACCCACTCCCCGTGAGCATTTTCTAAATTGAGATGCTAATCTATTAGTAATGATGAATAGTAACATGGTATTTTGTTCATTTATTTTATATCTAAACATTATTTTCTTTTCAGGCACATTGTTGGAACAGGAAATACTGGATTTGAGTAGCACTTTTGTGGTAGGTGGGAAAATGTCCCCCAAAGATGTCCTGGATTATCTGAATGGACCCAATGGAATCAACCAGGGTCCTTACGGGAGAGAGGCAAGAGTCAGACTCATCACCTGTATGACGGAAGCAGAGGTTGGAGTGATACGACCGCTGGAAGGAGCCATGAGTCTGGGAATGCAGGCGGCCTCTAGAAGCCAGCGAAAGCAAGGAAAACTTCTCCCCTAGACCTTCCAGAAGGAATGGAGCCCTGCCAACATCCTGATTTACCCCAGTAAGATCCACTGTGGACTTCTGACTTCTAAAACTCTTAAGGTACTAAATTTGCCTTGTATTCAACCACCACATTTTTGTGGTTATTTGCTACTGCAGCAATAGCAAACTAACACGATTGTCATTTTGGATTATGTTGCAAACTTTTGCTAAAGCATGCATTAATTCTTATTTGTCATCAACTTCTGCACAGTGACTTTATGGTTTAGAAAATGGAGTTGTTGTTTTTTTCATGGAAGAGCTAACATTTTAATAACATGCTTTTGGAAGTATGAAGAATTGCTTTAATTCAAGTTTCATAGCGTTTTGTATTTTTCTTAAAAAAGAAAGATGATATTTGTATCTTAACTCTGCTCATATTTGACATGGAAAGGTTCTTGCTATCCAAAAGTCTTTGATTAATTGTATTTTATTGGTATATTTTCATTAGTGAAAATTATATGTTATAGACTGAAAGTTTGTGTTCCTCTAAACCTCCTATGTTGAAATCCTAACCCTCAATGTAATGTATTTAGGAGGTGGGACTTTTAGGAGATAGAGGTCATGAGGGTGGAGCCCTGACGAATGGGATCAGTGCCTTTATAAGAAGAGACCTGAGAGCTTGCTCTCTCTCTCTCTCTCTTTCTCTCTCTCTCTCTCTCTCCCTCCCTCTCTCTCTCTCTCTCTCTCCCTCTCTGCTTTCTGCTACGTGATAATACAATAAGAAGACAGCCATCTGCAAGTCAGGAAGTGGGTCTTCAACANCAGCTGTGCCATTGAGAAAGAGTGCTGGGGTTTTATATTTTTCTAAGAAGGACATAGGGTGTTTTTCAGCTTGCAAGGGGGACTGCCGTTACAATTGTCTTCTCCTGGGAACTGTCCTGTTCCCATCTATGATGGATGTCAGCTTGCAGGGGGTTGCTGTTGTGATTGGGAACTATTCTGTTCCCATCTATGATGGGTGTTTGTTAGAGTGCCAGGGGGTTGCCATTGCGATTGGGAACCGTTCTGTTCTCACTTTTGGTGGATGTAAGGTGCTTGTCAGCTTGCAGGTGCAGTGCCAGCCAGGGGAGTCAGGGCCAAACGGTTAATGTTTAAGCTCGCTCCTGTTAACTCCTTGCCTGTCCCATCCTGCCAGCTCACAAGCCCACTCCCATTAACTCTTGTCTCATCAATTACTATTAATGATTTTATTTATAAAACCCACTTCTGCTTGCGGTGTGACCCCGTGTCAGGAACCCACTTTGTCCATCTCCCAGCCTCTCGTTATGATCAAATGGAATGTTTGTGTTTCTAGCCCCTGGTCTGTAAACTGCCCAAACAATGCCCTATTCATCTTTGTATCCTCAAGACCAAGACTATACACAATAGTGATGCTCCCAAAACATCTATTGAAAATAAAGTTACAATAATCCGATCTCTGGGAGTACAGAGCAGAGGCATCCGAATACATATTTGGAAATATTTTCAGTGAGAAGCTTTTGTTAATGGAGGTGGGGGGGGAGTACAGATGAGACAGATTAGCTATGAGTTGATCCTCTTTGAAGCTGGGTAACAGGGAGTGGGACTGCATTATAGTAGTCTCTCTGCTTTTAAATATATTTAAATTTTTCCTTAATAAAAAAACATTTTTTAAGCCCCATTTGTTTATAAATGGGCATGAGAAAGGAGTGTTAGTTCTAATGAACCAAGCTGTCCTGGGAAAGCTTATTTTTTGCATTTTGTCACAATGGCTCTTAGTTGAGGAAGAATGGGGAGAAGCGATATCACAGTTTCTCCACAGTTTCTCCAAGGAAAAATCCTTGCTTTAACAGCTGGAGGGGAAGGAACAGTTGAGCACTAAAGTGATTATCTTTTGGTTTAGATTTTGTGAACAGATTCGTCTTTAATGATGGCATGAGTGAGGGTTTATAGGAACTGGTGGGATTGTCTCAAATGTCAGGCCTGGAAATTTCCACTGCAGGGGGATGTCATAAGATTTGATACTGATGTAGCCATTGAAAGCTACAAAGAAGAAAACTACATAGAAATAGAAAGAATAGGTTGGTATTTTTATGTGAAGAAAGGGGAATGAAAACAAGTACACAATGTACATTATTTGGGATGAGGGATATGATGATGGCATACAAAAGTTACAATATTGGGACATAACCCTACAGCATGGATGAACCTTGATAACATTAGGCCAGTGAAAGAAGCCAGTCGCATATTGCATAATTCAATTTACATCAGATGTCCAGAAAAGGCAAATCCATAAGACAGACAGATTGGTCGTTGGCTAGGGGTTAGCTGAGAAGATAGTGCAGAGCGACCGCTAATGGTTTCCTTTTGGGGTAATGAAAAAGGTTCTAAAATTGTGGTGATGTTTACGCAATTCTGCAAATACTCTAAAAATCATTGAGTCATACCCTTTAAATGACCAAATTTATGGTGTGTAAATTAATTCTCCATAAAGCTATTGAAAAATGTTGGGGTTGTGAGATAACAGAATTCTTTCTTTTTTTTTTTTTAAGTCTTATTACTTCATGATGTAATTCATTATATTATCTTGTCCATAAACAATACACAATTTATTGTCACTCATAGTAAAAATCCGACAAGGATACATCACCTTCACCCATGTTAATACATTTTT
>NW_017732748.1:213673-234237 GCF_001890085.2 Hipposideros armiger | reverse complement strand
CTCTCTGCTTTCTGCTACGTGATAATACAATAAGAAGACAGCCATCTGCAAGTCAGGAAGTGGGTCTTCAACAGACACCCTATCTACCGGCACCTTGATCTTGAACTTTTAGTCTCCAGAACTGAAAAATAAATTTCTGTTGTTTAACCCACCCAGTCTGTGGCACTTAGTTATAGCAGCCCAAATGGACTGAGACATCATGTGTGACTCAGATTTCACAGAGTGGACATGGAGCAGGGCTTTGTTTCACAGATAACATTACTTCTTTGAATTCCAGCTAAGTTTCATTGGCCTTGATGCCTGTAGTTAGTTTGAATAATAATCTATCAATAGATACATATGAAAGTCACCTTTAAGGCACATGTGAAAATAAATCATCTTTATCACACTCTTACTAAAGTCATAAAATAATGTTTTGATGAACATTTGGACCTTACATGGACTGAGATAGGGCACTGTGAGCCCATCAGACACCTTGATGAGCATAAGGAAGTCACCCTGTCAGGGTGGGAGCATTCCTGAGGGTTCAGGCCATGATGAGCCTGGGGAACATGGGCTAGATCTGAGCAGCTACCCCCTGGGTGGGGTGCAACTTGCACAGCCATCTGCAGAAGTTTTGAGAAAAAGCCTTACAAGTCCTTCAAGACAGATAATCATGATGTAGTGGGAAAACGGTAGCTTTGACGTTATATAGATGGAGGTTACATCCTTTCTCTGTTATTTATTAATAATGTGGCCTAAACAAGTTACTTAAGTTCTCTGAACCTAAAATTGCCCATCTGTAAAATAAAGACAATAATGTGTATCTTGAATAATTGTTGTCAGAATTAGGATGTTAAGTGCCTGGCCCACATTAGATGGTGGTCGTCATCACGTAGTATAACTTTTTCATTCTATGAATGAGGAAAAGGTGACCTCAGAAGGGCTGGGCCTCACCTGAGGCATATTAACATGTTTCCCTGATTGGCTGGCAGCCAGTTTGAGCCTGCCTTGAAGCATTAGGCAGGAAGAGAGTCTGATGAATTTTTTCCTACGTGTGGGAAAAATATAGCCATTTCTGTGGGCTCTGACTGTGAGAGTCCACTTTTGTACCAATTATATGCTTACGGCCCATTCTGGTGATTTTGAAAACCAGAGACCTAATTTTTTAAATGGAATTTATTTCATATCTAAACTGCCATATGAGCAGCAGGGAACCTTTCAAGTCTGCAACTTTGGGGGTATACAATAGTCTGTGAATCACCTTGGTTACTTGATAAGAGAGGACAGAGAGATGCCCCAGGACCCTCTGTGTTGATGCCAGGTGAAGCTCCTAGGCCGCTGAGGCAGGTGGGTGACTCTGCAGCCAAACCTGGGTCTGGACCAGTGGGCCGACAGGTGAGCTGGAGGGAGGACTTGGTGGTCACTTGGGGGTCTGCAGCCGGCAGGATCCAAGATGAGGACAAACCTTCCCGGGCACTGACCGGGCTTTGACCAGTTGACAGAACATTTCATAAATTATTCCAGGCTCAGACAATGCTGGGGAGGCTGGCAGGGCAAGCAGCAGGCAGGGGCACAGGAATCCAATGAGCCTAGTCAGTGTAACCCCCCAGAATAAGCAGAAGGCCCAGGGACACTTCCTGGAAATCAGTGGTATGTATGTGTGTATGTGCCTCCCTCTCCTACCACCTCAGGACCTCCTTCGGGAGAGAGGCAGGGACAGAGAACAAAATCTCAGGAGGGCAGGGATATTTGTCTGTTCATTGCTGTACTCCCAGCACCTAGATCAGTTTCAATACTTGTTGAATGAATAAATGTGCCAAGATCTTCAGACATTTATCATAGAAACAGTTGCCTGAGTCTTCTCTGAATTTATGGTATTGATTATTTTTAGCCATGAGGAGGACTTTATGTTAAACTTGGACATTGACATTTCCACATGTTTTTGAGACAGCACTGCAGTGTGTCACTATCTTTTGGATCTATCTCCTAGCGAGTTAACTATCCCTTCCAGCCATGTGCCATCTGCATATTTGATGAGTGACATCAGTCCACTAACTAGTATTGCAGCTGTGTCTGGGATGGGGATAGAGGGCTGGAAGGGACAGGTGGGTCCAGCAGGGAATCCTAAGCAACTAGGACATAAGAGAGGCCATGGAATCTTCCCGAAGCTCAGCATTAAGCTAAAGTAGAGAGAGTCCTCAATCAGGTGTCATTTAAGATGGAGCTAATTTGGGGGATTAGGTAATATTTTATTTGGCATGAAGACAGGAGACCCGGGAAAGGATTCACCTGAGCTGGCATCATGGGAAAATGAATTAATAGGGCTGTGCACCTGTATGAATGAGGGCTCTCCAGAGAAATAGAACCAATAGTGTGTGTGTGTGTGTGTGTGTGTGTGTGTGTGTAGAGAGGGGGGGGGGGAGAGAGAGAGAGAGAGAGAGAGAGAGATTTACTTTAAGGAACTGGCTTTCATGGTTGTGCAGACGGGCAAGTCCAAACTCTGCAGGGTATGCTGGCAGCCAGGAGACCCAGGACAGATGTGCAGTTTCAGCCCAATGCCACTTTTTTGGCAGAATTCCATCTCCCTCAGGAGTGGAAAGTCTTTTTCTTAAGGCCTTCAACTGATTGGATGAGGCCCACCCACACCATGGAGAGCAATTTGCTTTACTCAAAGTCTGCTCCAAAAAATACCCTCACAAAAACATCTAGAACAGCGTTTGACCAAATATCTGGGTACCATGGCCTAGCCAAGTCGACATAAAATTAACCATCACAGTACCACTTAGGAAAACCCAACACAAAACAGCTGGGTTTCTCCAACAGGCGACTTTCTAATCCCACTGCGTATTCACATGCTTCCCAGCCTTTCTTGTAACTTCATCCCTTGGGCCTCCCCTCGGCACTGACTCATCCTGGAATGCCCTTCTCCAACCCTGCCTCCTTCCTCACTGGAAAATACCTACTCATCTTTCAAAGTTCAGATCAAATGTCACCTCTGTGACACTTTCTTTAATTCCACATCCCATCCTGAAGAATTAATTCCTTTCTCGGTCCTTTATGTCTGTACTGTCATGACATTGATCCCACAGTGTGTTGCAATTGCTTGTACGTCAGACAACAGATTAGCAAAGTGGTTAACGAATATAGACTCTGGCTCCAGACTTCCACGATTTAATTCCTGACCTCAGCAAGTTGCCCAGCCTGTCTATACCTTAGTTTCTTCATCTATAATATAAAATGGAAATAGAGTCGTACTGACAATCTACGGTTGTGGTGAGGACCTAATATATGTAAAACTCTTAGAACGGTGTCCAGCATGTAGAATCACTAAAAAAAGGTAGTTATTTTCATTCTTAGTGTTATTGTTGCTCTCTAATTCCTGTGTCATGTGGAAAGATTCGCTGTTTCTGGAGGGCAGAGATATCAACATATTCCCCCTAATATTGTGTGGAATAGACCAGGGGTCTGTAGACATTTATTGGAGGGCTCAGTACCTGATATTTGTGGAGTGCTCTACGACATCCAAAGCCTGGCAACATCATCGCCCATTGAGACCTCATTACAGTCTTGTGAGGTCATTCTGGTCTCCATTTTACAGATATGGAAACTGAGAAGTAGACACTGAGTGAATTGTCCAATGTCACCCACAGCTGGCAAGTGCAGAGTCTCCAACTGCAACTCTAAGTCCAAGGTCAGTGAGAGAGAAAGGCAGAGATGCCAGGAACTTGGGAAAGGTTTTCTTTCCTAGCCCAGGCAACCCCCTTTCTCCTTTGAGTTCCTTCTCCTTATTGCCAAAACCATGAACATTCTGGGCTGGGAAGCCTCCAAAAATGAGGCCTCCATTCATACTACAGAATTGATATAGGAAAGGCTATGAGCAGGAGAAGGCTCTTAATACAAGATGTCTTCTGCTGTGACTGTGGCCTCTTCTATTTTGGTCTTAATCTCTGGAAGGGGAATTTGACTAATGGCCACCACAACCAAGTTTGCAGCATGGGCTGAGGCGCTGGCCACGCAGATCCAAAATGACTCTTCGTACTGTTCTTCCACCACGACAAAGCGAAAGAGCTTCTCCTGGAAGTTGGCGATTCGTTCTGTCAGGTTGTGAAATTTCACCGCGGCCATGAAGCTGGTGATGGCCAACGCCACAACTCCACCTGAAACCCAAAAACGTCACCATCATTCACAGTTCCTTTTGGCGGTTGTAATGACTTTATGCAAGGTGGCAATTCTGTGGCACAGGTAACAAACTCGCTTTGGGTTTAAAAAAGTTGTCAGGGAGACACAAATTTTAATTTGCTTCAAAAGCTGCAGATAACCCACGCAGTGTGAGAGGCAAGAGGTGTGAGAAAGAGAGAATAAGCTTCGTGTTCGATTGACTTTGAATCTTGACTCCTCTAATATTTTTTCTCTTGCCAGTATCTAGGGTATCTACATTTGCCAGTATTTCTAGGGTATCCACATTTGGATAAGTTCAATTTCTAAATATTTTCGAATTTGGATGTAAACCCTGAGAGTGACACAGGAAGATACAAGAACACCTTACTGTGCAGATTGGGGTTTCAACAGAGAGTTTAGACCGTTCTCTCCTTTTTTATTATCCTCTTTCCATGATTTAGATTAAGAGGAAGACACAAGAGAGGAAGAAAAGGAAAGTAGAGACAGGAAACTGGAAGGGTTCCAAACTACCCTACCTGTCTACCTGTTGCTTCAAACTCTCTCTCCTTCCCTCTTTCCCTCCCTCCCTTCCTCCCTCCATTCCATTTCTCTTTCTCTCCTTTTCTACTGCTTGGATTTTAATTAATATTTTAAAAAACACCCTTATTATATTTTTTGTTACATCATTACATCTTCACTGAATAAAATTTGGACACCAGAGATAGATGAAAATACAAATTTACTTTTATCCTAAAAGCCAGGTATAAACACTTTAAACATTTTAGTATATTTCTTTACATTTCTTTCTCTTGAAAAAAATTAGTATTATGGTGCTCTTACTGTTTTACACTTGATTTCTTCCCCTTAGTAGAACATTTTTCTACATTGTTAAACATTCTGTTACAGCACCACTTTAAACTGGTACATGGTGTTTTATCTTAGCGACATGCCTAATTAATTTAATTAAGTTTAATTAAATGTGATCTTATTTCTGGATATCTAGATTGCCTCTAATTTTTTATATTATAAAGCGCTGCAGTGAACCCCTTTTTCTGTACACCTTTGTGCTCCTTTTCAGTTACTTTCTTAGCATAAATCCCTATTGGAATTATTTAATCAAAAGATATTCATGTTTTTATGCCTTTTGACACCAAAATTCTGTCACATTGCCTTTTTAGAACTTGAGAGTACTGTGTCTCTGAGGAAGGAAACTGAGAGAGATAAGCGTTTATTTAACAAGCAGGACTGAGCACTTTTTACATGCCAGCGCTGTGAGGACTCAGGTAGAGATGAACGAAACACCTGCACACCAGGTATGGGGGAGCCATGTATGGAAGTAATTCTACAGGATGGCCACAGTCTGAAAATACAGGCAGATACATAGCAATTGGCTTACTGACATCACATTCTAAGACATGACCAATCAACATTACCTGCCCTTATACTCTATGGTTACCCTGTATATAGTAAAGGTATGAGGGGGTTACTGCCATAGCGATACCTTGATCACCAGACCTGGGTTTTCTGAAACAGACCTCAAGTCTTAGGATTTTGTTATTTTCATTACAAGTTATTTTTAAAGTTCAAAATTAAATGTGAATTATTTTTTAGGTATCAATATATTTGACACACACACATTCCTTTTGTCTTGGTGTTTGGCTTGGAAAATAGGTCATGATGGTCGTAAATGAGACCGTGGATTAATGAAAAGGCAAAGGACTTAGATGCATTCATACCTGGGTTGGAATCCCACCTTGGCTACCCATTGCTGTGTGACCTTGGGTGCACCTTTGAACTTCTCTGAGCTTCAGGCTCTTCATCTGTATGGGTCTAATAATACCACCTCATAGGGAGGCTGTGAGGTTCAAACAAAATTGGCAGGTAAAAGGCCCAGGTCCGGTCTTTCATTTGTGAGGGTTCCACCCAGCCTGGCGGCAGCCGCCGCCCCAGCTCCTCCTCCCTCTCACATGTCCGCCTCTTCACCCTCAGCTCTCCGTCTGTTCTCTCCCCTCACCCTGACCTCTCTTTGCAGCTCTGATCCTCAGCCACTCATGCACCCTAACAATTTGGTTTTTTATTGACAGAGAGATCCTGCAATCTTTCGTAAAGAGGGCAGCTGTGCCCACCAGGAAGGTTACACAGACTCAGGGAAATGAAGGCCTAGAGGCTGTGTTCATTTTCTCACGCCATCCGCCTAGTTTCTTGGAACTCAGCCTGGTGATGGTGTGGCCACGAATTACTCTGCCTCGGGGCCTTCTTACCTGCAAGGACATTCCACAGGCAGATGCCCCCAGGGCCGTTGACTGCCTTGTACGGAACCTGGATCATGTTGAGAATGGCAAAGCCCGTGCTGACCAGAGCCAGGGCCAAAGCCAGGAAGAGGAGCAGCAGAATCGTCACGTGGAGGCCCGCGTTGAGCTCCTTCACCAGGTGTGGGAAGACTGGGGAGAGAAGACACAGCCACTAGGTCAATGTCAGAGCTCAGCTCAAGTCCATGAAGCCCAAACTTGCTTACCACGAAGGCTTTAATAGACAGGCGTGAGGGCCGGGCAGCAAGTGCTGGGTTTGCAAAGAGCAGGAGCGTTCTCCAGATCAACTCATGGCCCCCAGATTTGCCACTTGTCAGTTGACCAACCATCCTGTCTTCCTTGGGGTGGATACCAAGTCACAATGTGCCCCAGCTGGCAATTTAAGTTGCATTGACCTCGCAGAGCTGGGATCTTGTATGAGCTGATGCACACAAGCCCCAGATGGTATCTGTTTAGCAAAGGAGGCTGCAAATAGAGTCAGTGAAAGAGGGCCGATGGCAAAGCTTGAATCTGGGTCAAAGAGTTGCCTTCATTAGATCCGAGAGGTAGAAGAGGTCTCAGGCCTATCTGTGAAGAGGGTGGCAGGGTGTAGACGAGCGAAACCTGGATGTGGCATCCAAGGATCTGGGTTCGATTCCCAGCCTTGCTCGTTTGCCACAACCAGAAAATAGGACCCTCTGAACCCTGCCCTCCCATCTTACAAGACTGTTGAGTGGATCAGATGACGTGCATAGGAATAGTAATGGCACCCACTTTCGGGTACTAATGGAAAGCAAGGAGCATCCTCTTGGGTCCCTCATGATGATTTGGCAAGGTGGACATTATTTTCCCATGTATGATGGACACTCAATCCTTACGTTGCACCATGCTCTTTTAGAATATCGAACGTCCATATTCATGTGGCAGGAAAATTTAGAGAAGTATTCATTTGTAGTTGTTTTCTCCATATTGGCCACCCTGTCCTAGCTGTGAAGATTAAATGACCTATCATAGTAGATGTCTTTAAATACTGTCCGGGAAAGACTCAACTCTCCAAAAGGGTGGCTGTGGTTGTTGCTTTTATTATTTTCACTCTCTGACTTGGGTCAAGTCATGTGATTTCTCAGAGCCTCAGTTTCCTCATCAGTATAATGGGGATGATAATGCCTGCTCAGTGTAAGAATTGAGGGTAGTCAACATTTACTGAGCATTCATGGACCGAGCGTTTTACTTTTGTTATCTTCTTCAAACTCATGACAAGGACGTGAGATAGATTTCATAACTCCCTTTTGCCACAGGCTTGGAGACAGTAAGTCTCTTATCACTGGGCTACGTGACCCTGAACTCTGTGTAGGACTATAGTCCTATATAGCATATGGTATGTAGATCACTGTTTTCAGTCGTTATAAATGAAGACTTTAAAATGATGAAAGCTAAAGAACTCCTGGGCCTCCCCATTCTTCTGCAACTATTCCAGGGTTTCTAGTGAATATCTCCTGGTCAAACCGGGGTCCATCTTGTGAGCTCCAGCATTTGACACCACTCATTGACTGGCACCTCTTTGTCCCCCTTTGGGAGCCAGGACTCAAAGTTTTCCTGTTTCACTCACCGCCAAACCCCCACCCCTCTCCCTTCTGGTGCCTTTGCTGGCTCACTGCCTCCCTTTATTCACAGAAGGTCAGTGTCTCTCAAACCTGAGAACGAGAGTTTCTGGTCCTTCTCCCTTTAAAGTGTCCTTTCCACCAGAAGTTTCCAGACACTCCACATTTACGTCCTTAGTTCTGATTTAACTTTCTTTCCATTTCTGTCTTTCCATTTATAGCTGTCTCCACCAGGTTATCACATTAGCACTGGAAACTACCATGGAAAAGAAGCTTCTTTCCGAGGAGTTTTCTGCGTAAGTCTTCTTTCTTCCCTTTCCTTCCCTACCATCTCAGCGTTCCTTAGTTTTTTTCTTTTTCTTTTCAAACTCTCAGCCCCCTTTTCCTCCTAACGTGGTATCTTATGCCTGATTACCTAATTGTTTCATTTCCCCCTTCCTTTTAGTGCAGTCCTAAAAACACATAGCTGGCATAGTAATCCTCATCAAACATTTAAAATAGAAAATAATCACCTATGTGATTGGCAAAGATCAAAATGTTCGCTAATACAGTGTATTGATGAAACTGTAAGGAAGCAGACACTGTCAAACCTTGTAGGAATATCAGTTCATACACTCTCCTTAGAGGGCGATTTGACAGCATCTATCAAAGCAATTTCACTTCTAGGAAAAGCACTCCTACCTGTGCTCCAAGGTGCATATATCAGACACTCGTTACAGCAGCAGAAGATTGGAGAAAATCAAAATATGAATCAATAGGAGACTGACTTAATAAATTAAGGTACAACCACAAAATGCAACTTTTAAAAGGAACTAATCATAACCATATAATGATATGAACCCAACTCCAGATTTGACTTAATAAAAATTGAGAAATAACCATATTAGAATGATGGGGAGAGGGAATNAAAAAAAAACCTTCATGTCAAGATAAAATTTTTAATTTTATGCACTGGCCACAATTTCCTGTTTCCACATACTATACATTTAACTTTTTTGCAGTTTTTCTTTTTTTTACCATGATCAAGAATCCTGTGGCAGATGTCTTTATCTCCATCTCTGATTATTTATTTAGAATACATTCTAAAATAGCCCCCTTGGGCAGGATATTCACTGGTGGAGACCAAGAAGTGAAAAAGGCACTAAATCTAGAGAAAACTATTGGGCAGAGAGCAAAATTTAAGGGCGAGGAATTTAAAAATGCACAAATATTGTAAAAAACAAGTCATACAGGTGCATTGCTGCTGCGGACTCCGTGCTTCCCTAAAAAGTAGAACATGCATAGGTTGTGTGTACATACACACGTCAGGGGAGATGATCCAACTTCCCACAGCAGCTGGGATCTCAGCTCTTGGCAACAGGACCTGTCTTAAAAATGAAGGGGAGCAGGCAGCTGGGAACCGGGTAATGATTAGGTGAGATACTCATTAATAGAGGCCAAGGGAAATGCAGGAATTTCTTGAAAGCTTTAGGTGTAAAGTGTAGGGGGAGGAAAGATTGGTTTCCATTGCTTAGGCATTCTCTTTGAAAGTAATTTGAGGCCTCAGAAATTGCTGGGGAAAGCCGTCAGGGGCTGGAGTCTTGCTGCTGGGGGAGATACGCTATCTTGCGATAAGTCTTAAGATGGATCCTAAGGAGGCAATTAGAGGCGTCATCTCAGCCATTCCAGAGAAATATGTAAAAGGGTCGTGGTCAATGGCCAGAATCGCCTGTCTCGCCAGATTTTTGTTTTAATAAATTGTAATAAAAGGACATGTATATGCTTGTATTTTCAACTTTAAAAATTTCAATCAAACAGAAATAGATTAATAGTAAAATGAATCCTATGTACGCAGTATTTACCAACATTTTGCCACTGACTCTATTTTAAAAAAAAAATTTCTCTTTGGCATTTTCTTTTGGAGTTGCAGTTAAAGGGATTTTTGTATTGGGGGAGAGTAGAATTATCTCAGGTTATGATTCTGTGATTTGCAAAGAANCAAAAAACCAAAAAACAAAAGGTGTTTTTCTTGATGCTGAATGAAAACCCTTGGGTTACTATTGTGTCATTATGCCTTAGAGTGAGGCAGTAGAATTCCACATTTAGACATAAGCACCCTTCCAAATTAAAAAAAGAACACAAAGAAGCGTTCTAAGGCAGGTTTCCTGCCCCAGATATACTCACCTGTGAATTGGGACTGGCGGCCCCCGAGCCCGCACTGCCTCACCTTACAGCCTCGGAAGAGTCCGTAATAAATGTCCCCAATGAATTTGACCAGCTCTGGGTCGGTGGCATTGACCAGGTCCACTCCAGTCTGACAAAGGATCTTCCCACTCAGCCAGTGGGGCACGGCCAGCGCCACGATGATCAGGATGAAGGAGGAGAAGCTGAGTAAAGATGCCAGCCCGTACCACGCCTTCTTGAACCATCCAGGCATTCTAGTGGGTGCAGGTCATCCCCCATGTGTCCGAGCTGCAGCAGGGGCCGTTGACGGCTTCCGGACACTCGGTAATCCTCTGCTCCAAGGTCGACTCTTCCTAACACACCATTTTAAGATCCCGCGTCCATCCCCGGTCCTCTCTCAGGGCCTGCCTCACAGACCATGTTTACTACAACCACATCCGGATCGCTACAGAGCCGGTCTTCACTCGACTCAGTGTAGAGGAGTGTGTTACTGAAGGAAGTAACCCTATATCTCCCACTAGACTAATGTTTCAGCCGAGGGTTTAATTGTTCCTCGTTTCAAGTATTTAAATAACCCTGGGTGTGGACCTCTTAATGACGAGGAAGTTATTAGCAGGCAAAACCTGGTAGATCTGACTGTACAGAGACACTAACCATTCTCAGAAATGCATCCAGTGGAAGGAAAAAAAAATGGAATGGTTAACACTTGACTATTGCCGACAATGCATGGTATCAAATGTCCATCTCTTTGATGCGTGCCCGGGCATTTCTTTCTCTAAAATGTCACTGCTGTCAGAATCCCCACAACTGTTATTAATACCATGAGATGACCTCTGTGCTCGAGGCTTGTAATTGAAATGTGTAAACAAGGCTTCCTGATTCCTGGGTTTATCACTGGGTGAATCTGCTGTGGGTGACATTGCAGCATTGGTCCATTTGTGGCTTCTGGGGCAAGCTGGACCCCAACACTTACACTCCTCTTTTCTGTACCCTGCCATTGGTTTCACTAAAATGGGAAAGGAATGTGTTTTTCTAATGTGTTAGCAAATAATAATCACCCTGATGGGCCTTTCTCTCTTCTAATAGTGATGATCTCTCTTTTTCTTTTAATCTATAGGCACTAGGATTGAAATATTCCCTAATTTTTATCCTATACTGAGGCTTTTTAAATTTTGACTTTTAATCCATTGCTAAATGTCAACTTAATGTCTTTTGAGACTGGCAACAACCACTGTCAATAGCTTTGGGGAGCAAAACTGGGCAGAAGGGTCATAGTAAAATTCCTTATTTGATCACAGAAGTCTGTGGGGGAGGGGGTTCAGGAGGTTGAGCTGCTAACCAACAGGAGTTTCAGGAACCTCACCCAGAAGGCCCCATGGGGGCAGAGGGACATGGGAAGGTAGACGTCAGATTTCATCCCTATCACTGGGGTTCACTTCTGTGGTCCCTCCACAATAAACATAAAGAAGAGAGCCTCCGAAGCTTGTGCAGAGCTCTACCCCATACAAAGGGCTTTTGTCATATGCTTGCTCTCCCACAATGCTCAGTAACCCTTTGTGGCAGGCAGGGGAGGTACTACTATTCCAGCCCCTTTTCTTATGAGAAAACTGGAGGTCAGGGCTAGGGCTGGTATTTAGGTCTTTGAAATACAACAGCTCATCTTCATCACAATGACCTTGAAATAGCAAAAAAATTTTTTTCTGGTAATGAATAACACAATGCATATAAAAGGCTTAGAAGAGTGTTTGGCACATTAATAAGTGACCAATAATATTAGTTATTCTTATTGTAACATTAAGCATGCTCTGAGAAGGCAAGATATGTGTAATACCTTTGTGTTGTATATCTGCCCCCAATGATGGACCCATGTCAACATTGGGTGTTTTAGGGGTTAAGCTGAAAAATTCTATGGGAAACAACTGATTTTCCACAAGCCCTTGCCATGATGAATGGAGGTGTGCTTAAGCAGAACTCTAACTATTGGAGACCTGGGTTCAAATATCTACTCTTCTGGGCCAGTGACTCTCATGCCTCAGTTTCCTAATTTGTCATAGGATTGTATGGAGTAAACTGAAATAACACTTAGCACAGAGGGCGCTGAATAAATGTTGTCTTCCTCTGTATCCAGTCTCCTAGCAATTCTATTGCTGGTAATGAGGCTTCTGATAATAAAATATGTTGCAGGGTGCATGCTGTTCTCGAACGATGTATTGCTGCGTGTCTTACCTGGCACACGTTTATTGAATAAATGTGTGTGTGTGTGCTGTGTACAAGGCACTGTGTTTGGGTGAAGGGTGACACAAAGATGTAAAATATGGGGTCCTGCTGTTAAGAAGGTTACAATGGTATTAGGGCAGTGGTTTTCAGCCAAAGCTGATTTTNCTAGGGCTTAGGATCTCCCAGGTAACTGAGATCTTATTAGTTTTAATATATGTCATTATTTAGAAATTCAAATCTTTCCTGGGGAGTTTTAATGCCTCAGTTCCTTCCATTAATGATTTTTTGAGGGGTGATTCCACATTTGGTCCCGTCACACAGTGTCACCCCAGGAAAGCTGCTGTTTGTTGGCTTCTCATATTTGTAACTAGTTTCCAAAAGCTTTAGAGATCTCTGACTTAAGGATTAAATATAAGTTTCCAGCTTGAAATCTATGACCATAAATACATATGACCCATGGCAGTAAATGACAATAGCCACACTATGCGCCAGGCACATATATGCGTTCTAGCTGGTACTGCTAGTGGAAACCCTCTCTCACTCTGACAAATGAAGAAATGCCAAGTTTAATAGCTCAGCCAAGGTCACGTAGTCAGGAAGTGCTGTCCTCACTGCTTTGCTACGGAGCTTATGGATAGACCTAGAGAGGGCCTAAAAAAAAATCAGATAAACTTGGATAAGCAAAGATTTAAAATGTGAATCCTAAAGGAATGAAAGAGGTATTATTCTCTTTATGGAATTCTAGAGGTCTTATTTTAAATTTGAATATTCATGTTTTGTATGCATTAGAGCTACCTCACTTGAATATCAGAGGTGATGAATCATTCTATCAGCATCTAAAATGAGATAATATCTAATTATTCCATCATTCGGTTACCACCAATCCCACAGAAGTCTAGCAGTCCCTTTTGCCCCCGCAAGGTAAAGAAGAAAAGCCTGAGCTTGGGAGACAGACCCAGGCCCTGGGTGTTGATGGAATGCTTGTGGGACGGCAGGTGGGCGGGAGCCAGAGAACTAAACACTGCCAAGCGCTGCCCATGTATCAGGCATTACATCAGGTGTTTTACAGAACTTATTTCATTTATTGATTTCTCTGGTCCGCAATTTCCTCATCAGTAAAATGGGCATAATAAAATCTTTCCTCTAGGGTAGAAAGTATTGAAGGAAACGTGCTATGAGCGACGGCCCGATGCCTAGGTCTCAGGTCCTGTGCTTCTTTCACACACAGTAAGCTGCTGGAGAGCAGGCAGCCATGTTTTGGTCACCCCTGTTTTCCTAAGGATGCCGGGCCCATAAATCCTCAATCCAACACAGCTGAATGTGTGGACATGGCTAAATTAATGTCTGTCTCTTTCTTTCCCTAGCCACCCAAACCCATAGGTTGACTCATTTTTATTTCAGAAGGTCTGGGTATATAAAAGAATCTTAATTGGTTGTGATGTATAGTTGACTCTTGAACTGCATGGGTCCACTTATACAAGGATTTTTTTTCATCTTAAGTTTAAACAGGCAGTGTACACTTACAGTATCAATCAATACAGTAGAGCACTGTACATGTATTTTCTCTTCTTTTTGGTTTCCTAAATACTATTTTCATTTCTCTAGCATATATTATTGTAAGAACACAGTATATAATACATATAACATACAAAAGATGTGTTAACCGACTGCTTATGTTATCAGTAAGGCGTCTGGTCAACAGTAAGCTTTAGCTGTTAAGTTTTTGGGGAGGCAAAAGTTATATGCAGATTTTTTACTTTGTAGGGGGTTGGGGCCTCTAACCCCCCATGTTGTTCGAAGATCAAGTGTATAGTTCTTTGGTTTTCTCTATGACCGGCTTGGGAATTGACTCTCTGGGTTGATTCTGTGGGAGACCTCTGTGACAGTGAGAATAGAGTTTGTCCATGAGACCCAATCAAACCTCCTGACTCTACGGTTTACAAAGTACTTTGATGCCCCCATTTTTGCAGACCTGCACATGGGCCCTGGGAGGAGAGATTTTCTTTTTCTCCAGGTCAATAGTAGACAGAAGCAGGTAAATCCTGACTCCAACTCGGGGGTAAAAGAGCTGTGATATGTCCTGTCACTGCCTTGCACAGTTGCATTGTACAAGCACCAGGAGCTCTCCACCTAAAGGCAGGACACTCACTCTGGCTCCAGAGAACATTGTCATAGACAGAGTGTCCCTGAACTGCTGCATTATAAAATCAGCCAAACAGGAGGAACCTGGCCCCAGTGCCCAAAGGTTTTCAAAAGGAATCCCATGCAAGGCCCTGGGAGTGGATGTTTATGTAACCCCCTCTTGGATGCCCCCAGAGTTGCTGGAAACAAAACTTTCTTGAATATTATTCTACTCAGGGATAATATTAAGACATCCTTCATGATTTCTGTGTAGTTCTGATGCTTCAGAAAGCAGGCCATGTTAGATGAACCCAGGGGTTGGCCCCATGGCATCATCTGAGAAGGAAAGGGAGGAGAGAAGGGAACGTTTATGAGTTCCTCCACGGGTCAGACACGAAGTGCTCATTGCCTGTGGCTTCTGCGAGAAGTAGTCATATTTTTGTAAGCTGGGGTGGCAGCAGTTTAATTAGCACCACAGTGGAAGGGCGCAGCCTTTTCATAACCATCTTTTGGCGGAGGCCTTGGGAAAGTTGCCAATTACAGATTCCAGAAGGAGCAACATATGGTGGAAAGAGGGAGTTTTGGGGTCAGGTTGACTTGGGTTGGGACCTGGCTCTGTCACTCATGGCTCTGTGACCTAGAACAAGTTGCTTAACCTCTCTGAACCTCAGTCTTCTCTCTGGGTCGTGGAGGATTAGTATAGCATAGGTCACATGTCTGGCATCCTGTATATGAGCGTTCAGTAGAAATGAATTTAAAAGTACTTTATCATTATTTATCCAACCAATGTTTTTGAGTACCTACTATGTGCCAGGCACTGTTTTAGGGGCTTGGTTGGGATCATCAGTGAACAAAATAAGATTCTTGCCCTTATGGTGCTACATACTAAAGGGGTGGAGACAGATAATAAATAATAAACATAACAGATAAATTATCAAGTATGTAAGGAGGCGGTTTCATGGTAACATGATATACATGCTATGTAATTACCATGGGCTATTTTTATTATATTCCCTAAGCACCATTTTTCTTCTTAAAATCTTGCAATATTACTGCTGTTGAATCTGTCACTTCCTTGTTCAAGCCTTGGAACTTCATTCATGAGGTTCATTAATTTTAATTAACTATAGCTATTTTAAAAATGGTGCCATTTCCCCCTTAAACGGTGTGTGTGTGTGTGTGTGTGTGTGTGTGTGTGTGTGTGTGTGGTTTTGAAATAATCTCAAGCTTCACAAAAATCTCAAGAATGGTACAAAGGAATTTTTTTTTTCCCCTCCTGAGCCATTCGAATAAATTTCCCCTTCACCCCTGAGTACATTAGGGTCTATTTCCTCAAAAAGGACAAAGGACATCTCTTATACAACCACACTACAACCATCAAAATCCTTAGGCTAGCACTGAAACATGACTGCCATTGAATCCTTGCACCCCATTTAAGTTTCACCAGTTGTCTCAGGACATCCTTTACAGCAGTCAGACCCAGTTCAGAACCAAGTTCTGCATATATGGTTTCCTTTTAACATGTCTCTGTTTGTGTGTATGTGTTTTCAGCTTTATGTGTTATGTTTTTAATAGAGCTACTTTTCCAATATCCCTAATGTCCCTGTTCCAATTTAATTGTTGGGTAAATATAACTATTCCCAGAGACCTTTTTTTCTTGAATATACAGAACAAATATATATATTTCCTTCATCTATATAAATAATGTATATTTGTCATTGGTCCAGCTTCCTGTCTTTATAAATTTAATAAGATGTACCCTGGCGAGGTTCCTAGAGGCTACAGTTTTGAAATACAGACATCAAATAGTTAATACAATTCCTTATTCCCTTGCATCATCATTACGTTGATTATGATTTTGTAGGACAATGCTCTCATCAGAGATCTAACTGTTTGATTCTAAAGGCTTGCAGAGTATTGCCTTTTCTGTTTGGCCTTTTCTTCCGAGAAGACCCAGCATAAGCCAGGCTTGCAGTCCTGCTCTATTTACATCCAGAGCAGCTCTAACGTCACACTGGGTGCCAGCTGACACCTGTGCCCGCTCACGTTCACGGACGCCAGTCCAGTGCCTTGCCCAAGATCTCCCTGCCAGTAAACATCTGAGTGGGACTTTGAACTGGCGTAATCCGATTCCAGAGACGCGGTGCAGAGCCCCTCACTTCCCCTCAGCTTATGAAGGTTTTCTATAAACAGAAGTGGAAGCAGTTGCCATGCCCCCTGAAGGTTCCTTTCTGCAGGCAGCCTACACCTGAGGGCTGGACTGGCTGAGGATACCCAAGTCAAGTGCCATGGGTCTGAAGTCTGGCTCTGCTATTTCCTGGCTGGGTGACCCAGGCAAGTTATGTGNCAGGGCTTATTACTGGGAATTGGGGGTGTGTATGAAACGGAAAGATTATGAAGGTCAAAAGGACTTAAAATTGAGCTTGTTTTTTTTTTTCTTTTTATTAAAGCTGAGTACGTTTTCTAACTTTTTATTATGAACATTTTCAAGCATACAGAAAAGTTGAAAGAACAGTTCAGTGAACATCCCCATTTCCTTCATTTAGATTCAGTAATTGTTAGCATTTTCTCTATTTGCATTCTCTGGCTTCCCTGCGTGTGTGTACTCTGTGAATCTTTTTCTTAACCACTTGAAAGTAAGTTGGCACTTTAATATATTTCAGCATGCATCCCCAAGGAATAAGCCTATTCTCCTACATTTCCATAATACCATTATCACATCTAAAAAAATTAACAGTAATTCTGTAAGATTAATAATATCTGACCCATATTCAGATTTCCCAATTTATCTCATATCTTTTATGGTTTTTTTTTTCCCCTGAACATATTCTAGTCAGGGTGTATATACTGCATTTTGTTGTTGTTTTTAGTCTCTTAATTTAGATTGTTTTTTTTCCCTATGTTAAACTTGGTGAGTAAGGGCAATTTTCATATAGAAGGTCCTGCATATGAATTTGTCTAACCATTTCTTTAAGGTATCATTTACCTTGTTCCTGTATCCCGTGTATTTGCTTTGAGCTGGAATACAGGTTTAGGGACTTTCTTAGATTCAGGTTAAATATTTTGGAGGCGAGAATTCTTCCTGAGTAATGTGTACTTCATGTTAATCACAGCGGGACTCTCATAATGTCAGATCAACCTCCCCATCCATAGCGATGCCAAATTTGATGCTTAGTTAAGGTTGTAGCTGATACACTTAGGTTGGAAAGCTACATTTTTCTGTCTGCAATTAGTAAGTGAATTGTGGGATGGTACTTTGGCATCGTGTGTGAATATCCTGTTCCCAAACACCTTGAGAATCCTCAATTCTGAAAACCTAATGGTTTTAAGCGTCCGTTGGTAAACCCTGCCTGAANGTGCGGGGCTTTGCTGGTTCGCCCGACCCCGGGGGCGGGCCAGCCGGGTTGGGGGCGTGGCGGAGGGCTCCCGCCCTTCAAGGTGGCTTTCTTCGCGGTGCGCGGCCGCGCGCTAGGCGGCAGTAGCGGGCGCGGCGCGGGGCGCGGCCTCTGCGCGGTCCCTCTTGTCCCGGTTGGTCGGCAGGGCCGGGGCGGGGCGCGCCGGGGGCGGTGTTCGGAGCTGCGGGAGCCGAACGAGAGGAACAGGATGGCGGCCGCTGCAGGAGAGGCGCGCCGGGTGCTGGTGTACGGCGGCAGGGGCGCGCTGGGCTCCCGATGCGTGCAGGCGTTCCGGGCCCGCAACTGGGTAACTAAGCGGGCTGGGGGCGTCCGGGGCTCTGCCCCGAGGGCCAGCGGGTTGGGTGGCGGGCGGGCATGATGGCGATTGGGGTGCAGGGGAGCCGTCCGGTGCAAGCTGGGAGGGCAGTCTGGAGGAAGGTGGGGGCCCTGTGCACCCCCAGACATGGGTGCTTGCAGGTATATGTACAAATCCACACGTCTATTCCTGTTTCCGAGCACGTGCTCACGCCGGGCATCGGTTGGGGCCTTTGCTCTGCAAGGAGGTTGGTGGAAGGGCTGCTCTCTCGGCTTCTGCTGGGCCCAGAAAGTCCGCATGACTCGGGAGAGAATTCCAAAGAGGGGAAGAGAGGAGCAGAGATGAGGGGACAGGGAGCGATAATGAGAAGGAAGGATCTGGAAATTACAGTGCCTGGCTCGGGTTACTAGTCCTATTAAAGTGACCTGATTGGTTACCGTCCACAAACCTTAGTTTCCACGGCTGTATAATGGGGACAATGATAGTGTTTGTCCTTTAGGGGAGTTGTGAGGATTAAGTCAGATAATGGGTGTCTTAGCGTGTAAATTACCTGACACCTGGTAAAAGATGTTTAAATGTTAGCTATTATTGACATATTTATTTTATATATTGTAGGGGTTCAGAACAGGCCTCCCCAAGATGTACCACTTTGGCATGTGAATTATTTTGAGCCGAAGGCACTAGATACCCCGCGGGGTCACGAGAAACATAATGTCTCCCGTAAAAAAAAAATTTAATTTTTATGACTGATCTATAGGGCAGTGCAAACTTCTCATTACTGAATATCTGCTCTTATGTCCTTTGAATGACTTTCCTCCCCACTGGAGTCCCAAAGCACCTTAGCTCAGAATGTTGTATACACCTCCTTTTAACTTTCTGCCTCTGAACCTCTCATGTGTGAGTAGGTGGGGCCTCTGACTCCCTCATATATGTGGGGTTCCCATGCCAGTGTGTAATTTGGCTGTTTTCTCTTGTTAATTTGTATCATGTTTATTTGATTACTAGACCAGCCAGAAGAACCTAGAAGGGTAAAGTTTCTTCCTCCCCCAATACATATATATTATTGATATATTGATCTATACTCCTCTTCCTTGACCCTCCACTGGACCTGATACTTCGAAAGTTCAGCCCCTCAAGTACTGGTGGCTTCTTTGTTTTGAAAAGACTATTTCAACTACTTTGCATAATCAGGTATTTACTCCCTGAAGGCTGTAAATTGGAGGCCAGCCTGTTGCAGACCAGGAACCCTGAACCCCAGCTGCCCAGTAGGGCTCAGGGCATTCCCTGTGGAGACCGCCCTGTTTCTTCTCGCTGCAGCTGTCACTTGTTCAAAGTCCACGCTGGTGCTCTGTGAAACTTTCCCTGGGAGTTTTGTCAGCAGCATCCGCAGCCGCAACAGCCTAGGCAAGGGTGCCCTGGGACCAGAAAGAGGGTCCCAGGTCCCAGGGTTTTCTTCTGGTACAGGAATCTGCTTCTAAGGGATCCTAAGCACACTACCCCCTTCCTGCCATCCGCTTGTTCAGAAACCTGGGAAGGCTGTGATTTGGCACTCGTCCCAAGTCTGCATAGATGGATGGTGGTTACAGCAGGAACATTTAAGGAGTGCCAGCCAAGGGCCAGGCACTGTGCTCCTTACAGCCTCTTCATTTCTTTTACTCTTCCCAGTAACTTGAATACAGTTGTCGTGTTGGCATCCAAATGTTACAGATACCAGGGCTCTCCTTTCCCCAGTGGGGCTCTTCCCCTAGGTGGGGGCACTTTGCTTTACTGTTGATTTGGCAGAATCTGGTGAACTGATTTGCCTTTGTCTCTGTCTTCCCCCCACCATCTCCTTTCATTCCTGGGACAGTTTTCTTTGTTGCAATATCCCCTATGGCTGGTGACATGGAAGTAGTGAGTGCTCTTGAATGGACGCTCTGTTTGTCAAAGCTTGTGGTAGAGATATTTGTCTCTGGGGCCTTCAGACCTCAGGGTCCTGGAGCTTTCTGAGTATGAACCATGGGTCACCTGTGCCGGCAGCGGTAGCATCCTCTATTTCATTTAATTCTCACACGAACGTAGTTGATTGTTAACCTCCACTTTACAGATGCAGAACCCCCGCAGAGCATGAGGCCAAGAAAGCTCTGCTATATGGCTGAGCCAGGATTCAAACCCCCATCTGCCTGACTCCCAAACCCAAAGCCATCCCTCCGTGGTCCAGGGCCTCAGCCGGCCTGCCATCTGTTTTTGTACTGCTCAAGAGCTAAGAACGGTTTCACATTTTTAAAAGGTTGAAAAGAAATCAAAAGAAGAATACTGTTTTGTGACATGTAAAAATCGTGTG
>NW_017732748.1:197500-202788 GCF_001890085.2 Hipposideros armiger | reverse complement strand
GCCTTGATGTGTGAGTCTGGGCATGTTACTCACTGTATCTGAGCCTCGGCTTCCTCAGCAATAAAAATAGGGTCCACCTCATGGTTTTTGCGATGAATGTTAAGTGCCAGGCAAGTATTAGGCATGCTTGAAATGTTTATGCCCCTTTCACTGTCTCTCCGTAGGTGCCCACCTGTCTCTTCTTCCCGGCCTCCCCTGGACCCTGGCATGGTTGCCTTGGGACACACCGGTGGCGGCCAGTGGTCACTGACCCGTTTTCTCCCCATTTCCCAGGGATGATCGGCTACGGCATGGCCAAGGGCGCCGTCCACCAGCTTTGCCAGAGCCTCGCTGGGAAGAACAGCGGCATGCCGGCCCGGGCTGCGGCCATCGCCGTGCTCCCGTAAGTGGTTGGGGAGGCTGCCCTCCTCCGCCCCACTGCTGAGAGTTCACAGGTGTCCTAGAGTCGCTTTCCACCAGGGGCCTATGTGTGTCGTCACCTTGGCTCCTAAGATTCACTAAAGGCCCTGAGGAGCTTTCTTCAGGTGTGCGATGATCCTGGGCTGGCCAGAGTGGTGGGCTGGCTGATGGGACGGGTCTTTCTTGCCTCTTTCTTGTTTTATTTTCTTCCCTCTATCCGTCCCTCCTTTCCTCCGTATTAAAAATAGCCAACACATTCTATTTTAATATTTGTTGTCTTTCATGTCATTATAAGGTCAGTGTGGAGGAGAGACTGTACTTAGTCTTTGTGTGTGTGTGGTGGGGGGGGGCACTCTGAGGGAGATTATGGGACACAGTGGGAGACAGTCTTATTTGTGATCAGGAAGAAGCCCCCAGGCAGCTGGTGCAGTTGAGGCAGCTGCTTTGGAGGCAGAGAGTTCCTTCTTGCTGGAAGGATTCTGGCACCGTCGGGCTTGTCTCTTGCCTACATGCCTATAAAGTAGACATTGACGCTGCTGGGGGACTGGACACTCTGGCTCCGTTTCGTCGGTGAGCTTCTGTGATCCTGTGACCTGCCCCCACAGATATTTTGAATAATTCCTAAGGCCTGCATGGTCTTGGGAAAGGCATAGTCGTACATATCTGAATTGTGTGTTCTCTTGCCGAAAACCCTAAGGTTTCATCGAAAACAGCCACAAAATGCAGTAGGAGTCTGTCTTTTCCCCATGTTTAAAGGGATGTTCTCATTACACTTAAAAAATCCTGAGAAATGAGTCTGCCACATTTTAGGGAGCGAATGAAGATGTAAACAGTAAAGCAGTTTACTTCAATAAAGACTGTATCTTTTAAAAAGGCAAAATGTAGCTCTTTTCATTTTGCTCCTGTCTGCCTAACCGGTGAGTCACCAAGCACCTCACTGAATGACGCCTGGCCGTGAACTCTGTAAGTGTGCATGGCTTCCTGGCCGCTCTCTGATTATCTTCATGTGATCTCTCCATGGAAATGCCGCTGTGCTGCCCTTGGTGCTAGAGGCTCGTGGTGCTTTTTCCTGGCCCAGGAGGCCGGGCAGCGGTGGTGATAAAGGGGACGCACAAATGACAAGCCTGTCTCTGCACCACAGGGTTACCCTGGATACTCCGATGAACAGGAAAGCCATGCCCGAAGCGGACTTCAGCTCCTGGACGCCCCTAGAGTTCCTCGTCGAGTGAGTATCACAGTCGTAATGTCAGTGACGAGGCAGCTTCCAGCCCCTTTTCTCCGCCTCTTTTGAGCTAGAGGACAAGCCCATGTTCTTTTGGGGGGGGGGTCCCAAAAACCTTGCCCCAGGTCACACCGCGGAGCCAGGATCTAACCAGGCAGTGTGGCTGCGGAGCCTGTGGTCTTAGCCACTATGTTGGCAGTTCTTTCCTCCCGTGGCAGGTATCATGCTTAATGCTGGATGTGCAAAACAGAAATTTGAAGTTGTGCCGGACACCAGGCTTGGAATTGTGTTTGCATTTACGTTTTTTAAAAAGTCCAAGACTCCCCAGCAATACCTGAGAGAGACATTGATCTAGGATCTAGGTTCTACATGGAACATCTGAGGTCACGTGTCTGAGTCAGTGCTGACCTGCAGGGGGAGGGCGGGCCAACCATTCTTTATCCCTGAAATCATGTTCCTCTGTTTGTGGTGTTTGAAAACTCACATGACAGGTTGGCATAAAGTTTGCTTCGAAATGTCTGGGAGCACTTCACCTTCTTTGCTGTCCATGGTTAGGGTGGCATTTGCTCTCACCTACTCCAGACTGCTGATGGGGGTGCAGGAGAAGTAAGACAGCTTATAGCTTGCATAAGTAACATGTGCATCCCGACACACCCAAGCGTGACTTGTCTCCTTCGGAGACTTCGCGCCTGCTCTGCCCGGCCCCCCGAGATGGGGTCAGGACATAATACAGTAGTTTAGGGGGTGGTAACAGCGCTTTGTCTTTTGAGCCTGTGTATCTTCCCTTGGCTTGTTCCATCCTCAGAGTGGGAGCTCCACTGACTTGACAGTTAAACATTAACTCTGGTCCCGAAGGTTACAGACGGGCACTAAGGAGTATCCCAGGAACCCCTCAGTGCTTCCTAATTAAAGACGGTCCACAGTCCCAGTGGGGGATGGTTAAAGGGAACGGCACACTCAACACCCAAAGTAAATGTTTTCAAAATTACCGGCTACTTGTTCAACCTTGTGAATTTCTTAAGACTTTTATTCCTACCTTCTTAGAGGAGGCCTTGCCGCCTTCAAGCAGTGTTAGTTGCCCCTCGCCACCCAGATAGCTATTAGATGCCTCCATTCCACCATTTAATGTGTTTTATTGTAATAGTCTGTTTTTTATGCATATATTTTCCCATATATGCTTGGCACAGCCATAGGTGCTGCATAAATGTTTGCTAAAACAAAATGAATTTTTTCTCCTTTAAATTTCTGGGAAGGCGATACAGCAAAGCATAAAGTATTGCGCGCATGTCTGTCTCTTAGAATGAACTAATTAAAGGCTTTTTTAATTACTTAAAATCATATCACTGAGTTATAAAGGATTCCTACAGCACAGAAAAACAGAACAATGGACGTTAGAATCTCGCCAGATCCTGCCACTCAGTGGTTAGAATGAGTGAAGTGCTGAAATCACTGGGGACCTGGCTATGTGTCCTTGATGCCTTTGTGGCTTTCCCACCGCTGCTCGGTACCCCTCCATCCTCCAACCATTGATGTGAATATAAGCGTGTCCATATTTTTGCTTTTACAATGTAAAGCTTTTCTCCTGTGCTCTAGAACCTTCCACGACTGGATCACAGAGAAAAACCGACCAAGCTCAGGAAGCCTAATCCAGGTGGTGACCGCAGAGGGCAAGACGGAGCTAACCCCGGCGTATTTTTAAGCTTCATTTCAGTGCCTGCGGAGGGCCTGCCGGAAAAGTTGTTACCTCCATGTAGCTGAGTCTGGCCCTGTGTTTTCTGTAGTCCTGTTCGTGTACAAGACAGTGAGACCTATATTTCTCTCACCTAATGTGCATTTGCTCTCCTAAGACAGTGGAAAATGTTCATGTGCAATCAAAACGTGTGAGTAGAGGCCTCAGGTCAGTGCCATCAATCTGTGTTGACTGCCTAAGTTCTGGAGGGCCCTGAGAGGCCCCTCTGTACCGGCGTCATGTTGCATTGCTTTTGAGACTGTCTGTCTGTCCCTGACAATGGCTGTCGGCTTGACTAATTCAGAGATTTGTTAGTATCAGGGACATTTGAGGGCCCGAGTTATTTTTGAATGTTACGTTTATGTCACAGATGTGGTTTTTGCAGCCTCAAATTACACTGCCTTAAAACTCCTTTTGTGGTGTAAGCAGAGTCCGGTGGACTCGGTTAAGGTATCATTTTCCTGGGCAGTTGCCGCAGTTGCCAAGTGTGCAAGAGAACCATTTGTGATTCTTTGGAGTTTATCATCCTAATAAATGCGCTTCGTTTAGTGTGTTGTCTTCTTTAATCAAACTGTATCTTAGTCATAGATGAATGCACTAGAATCATGGGCTGCTGGCCGTGTTTAGTAGGGTGTTTGCAAAAAGGAGCGGACTGAAATCCTGAACTGTGTTTCTTCAACACGGCGATGTAGGCAGGATTCTGCCTTCGGCACATCAGAACCTGAGGGTGGTGGGTTCACCCTGTGCATTTAGAAGCAGCATTCCACGTGACTGCTAACAGGCCGTTCAGACGGAGAACTCTGATCTAATCCAGCCCTTCATTTTACAGATGAGGAGACTGAGGCCCAGAGAGTCAACTTAGCATCCTCACGGCCAGTAAGTGGCAGCACCAAGCCCAGAACCTTGGTCACCATATGGCTGCTGTTTATAAAAGCATTTACCATGCGATTTGTTTTCTGTTTTTTTTTTATTCTTAAAAAAAAATTTTATTGAGATAAAATTCACAAAACATAAAATTAAAATTAGCCATTTTACAGNTCCCTGAGCCTCAGTTTTTCATCTGTAAAATGGGGATAAGTAATAAAAATACCTCCTTTATATGGTGGTTGTGACTTGTAAACATTTTAATGGATGTAAATGGCTTAGGTTTGTCAGGGAGTCAGTAGTAAATGTGAACTATTATTATTATTTACTCCTGGCTTATTTTGGCCCAGCTACTCCTGCTTTTCATCTTAATAACTGTGTTCATCTTTAAGCTCTTAGTTAGATATTGCTAAACGTATTCGAGTCACGAAACTTTTCAGCTTTGATTCAGACCCCAGAAAAATCTGGGGAGATCTCCGTAAAACTTGAAAATAAATGAAGAAGAGACTTAGTGGTCCATCCAACCCAAGAAGAGTTGTTCAAAAATGAAAAGTGTTTTTTCTCTTGGGGAGATACTGAGAAAACCCCTATGCCTTTATTTCCAAGGTTGTATTTGTAGCTTCTCTACTGTATTGAAATGATTGTGACCACTTTCGTTTTGCTGTGTTTAGAAATCAGTCTTTAGGGACTACACTGATCATTTTATAATTGGGAGGAAAGTATCATCTTAATGAAAATTTTTTTCATGTCTTGCAAATGATCCCCTTACCTGTGTTGTGTAGAATTCTGTAAAATTAAACCATTAGGGTTGCTGGTTGCTGACTGTTTTCTTTCTTCATCAGATTCTGCTCCCCCACCCATACCCCACCCCCATTTTGTTTGAATGGAATAAAGAGTGAGTCCTGGGTGTTCCGGGGGCAGGGGCTGGATGAATGAGATTAGTACGCAGGTTTCTTTTAGTTCCTGCAAATTTTGTTGATCTTTATACCACTGCTGGCCTCCTGCCCCTGATTAAACAGAGAAGCTGGGGATGGTGAAATATTCTGCTGTGCTTCTAAATAACTTTTTGAGATC
>NW_017732748.1:147265-192770 GCF_001890085.2 Hipposideros armiger | reverse complement strand
CTCATTCCCGCTGCCTTCGGCCCCAGGCGACCGCCAGTCTGCTTTCTGTCTCCAAATTGACCTGCTCTGGATGTTTCATAGAATCATGTACCATGTGGCCTTTTGCGTCTGGCTTCTTTCACTTAGTATGTTTTCCAGGTTCATCCACATTGTAGCAGCGATTTGTATGTCATCCCCTTTTTTTTCTTTTGAAGATTTTTATTAAAAAATATAGCTAACATACAACATTATATTAGTTTCAGGAGTATACTATAGTTATTCAGCATTTATATACCTAAAGAAGTGATCACCATGGAAGTCCAGCAACCGTCTGACACTGTACCACACTATCACAATATTAGTGACTATATTCCCTATATTGTACATGACATCCCCATGACTTACTTGTTTTATACCTGGGAATTTGAACCTCTTACTCCCCTTCACCTTTCCCCCACCTTTTAAAAATTTTCAATTATAGTTGACATTCAATATTAATTTTATATTAATTTCAGATGTACAGCATAGTGGTTAGACATTTATATAATTTAAGAAGTGATCACCCTGACTAGTGTAGTACCCACCTGGAACTATACAGAGTTATTACCATATTGTCTATACTCCCTATGTTTTACATCCCATGACTATTTTGTAACCGTCAATTTGCACTTCTTAATGCCTTCACCTTTTTCATACTGTCCCTCAATTCTTCTCCCATCTATCACCCCAATAAATCTAGTACCCATCTGACACCATACATGGTTATTACAATGTTATTGACTCTGTTCCTTATGCTATACCTTGCATCCCCAGGACTACTGTGTAACAACCAATCTGTACTGCTTAATCCCTTCTCCTTTTTCACCCACCCCCTCAACCCCCTCCCATGTGGCAACCATCAAAATGTTCTCTGTATTTATGAGTTTGTTTCTGTTTTGTTTGTTTCTTTTCTTAAGATTCCACATAAAAGCGAAATCACATTGCATCTGTCTTTCTCTGTCTGACATACACCACTCAGCACAATACCCCCCAGGTCCATCCATGCCACTGCAGATGGCAAGAACCCATTCCCTTCCTTGGCTGAGCAATATTCCATTGTATATATGTACCATGTCCTGTATCCATTCATCAATTGACTGACACCCAGGCTGCCTCCACATCTTGGCTATTGTAAATAACGCTGCAATGAACATGGATGCACATGACCCCTCAAAGTAGCATTTTGGGTTTCTTTGGATAAATATCCAGAAGTGGGATTACTGGATCCTTCTTTGTCTCTTGTTATATAGCCTTTGTTTTAAAGTCTATTTTGGGCCCTGCCGAGTGGCGCGTTGGTTAAGAGCTGGCTTGGGATGCCAGGGGGCCCCGGTTCCGATCTTACATATGAGGGCCAGTGACACTGCCCTCTACAGCTAAGATGTTGAACAGTAGCCCGACCTGGAGCTGGGCTGCCGTGAGTCACCAGCAGCCAGCGTGAGCGGCCAGCAGCCGCTGTGAGCGGCTGTCCAGAAGCCAGCGACTGATCTGCCTCACCCGGGAAGAGCGCAATGATGGTGCCAACTTGGGCCAGTGAAGCAACGTCCTCCACAACTAGACTGAAGAACAAAATGACAGCAACTTGTCTGTTCCTCTTCCCCCAATTCTCCAGCGCTGTTTCCATCCCCCAATTCCCCAATAAAAAAAAATCTTAAAAAAAAAAGTTATTTTATCTGGTATAAGTATTGCTACTCCAGCTTTTTTGTTTGTTTCCATTTTCATGAAAACTTTTTCTATCCCTTTCAGTCTGTGTATATGTATTTCAATCTGAAGTGAGCCTCTTATAGGCAGCTTATGTAAGAATTTTGAATTCTTATCCATTCAGCAACCCCGTTTTTGATTGGAGCATTTACCTTGAAAGTAATTGTTGATAGATACGTAGTTATTGCTATTTTTTTATCCATAATAAAATATATTTTATTTTATCCATATTTTTAATCTTTTTTTTTTTTCTATCTTAAAGGAGTCCCTCTAAGATTCCTTGTAATACTGGTTTGGAGGTGATGAACTCCTTTAGCTTTTTCTTGTCTGGGAACCTCTTTATTTGTCCTTCAATTCTAAAGGATAGCCTTGCTGAGAAGAGTAATTTTGGTCGTAGTTCCTTGCTTTTCATCACGTTGAATATTTCCTACCAATCCCCTCTGGCCTGCAAAATTTCTGTTGAGAAATCAGCTGACAGTCTTTTGACAGTTCCCTTGTAGGTAACTAACTGCTTTTCTCTTGCTGCTTTTAAGATTCTCTCTTTGTCTTTAACCTTTGCCAATTTAATTATGATGTGTCTTGGTGTGAGGCTGTTTGGGTTCATCTTATTTGGTTCTTTGTTGTTGTTTTTGTTGTTTGTTTTTTAGCTGAGCCATCCTGCCACCTGTTGGCAGCTCAGTGGCAACTCAGCTCGGGCTGGGAATTGAAGTGGCAACCCTGTTGCTCAGAGCTCACACTCTTGAGCGAGCTCTTAACCAACTGGGATTCGGCAGGCCCTGGGTTCATCTTATTTGGGACTCTGCACTTCCTGTCACCAGTACGGGGTCTGGGGTAGCTCCACAAAAAGCCAGGATACTCAGGCCTGCTGCCACTGCTGGCTCCCATAAGGCTCAGCCGCTGATAAAGCCTCCTGTAGTCCGCAAGTTGGGCGAGGCAGGGTCTCAATGAGTCAGCAGAAAGGAGCTGAGGAGCTCACCAGGCCAATGAGATTCAGGTTTGATCATGTGGGGGCGGGCTCAATACAGGAAAACTGGTGCCCACCTGCCTGCTGCACAGAAGGGTCCCACACAGGGGAAATGGGGACTGTCCCTCCAGTCCTCGCCTCAAAGACACACAACTCACTCTTCCCAAATGCCTCTGACAGCCCTGGAGTCACCATCCCTCTGCCGGAGCCCAGGGTGAGTGCCTGCGCGGGCCTTTTAAGAGGATGTCTGGGTTTCCTGCAGCCTTTCTTCCCACCTGGCCAGTCGGAATCCCCACTGTTTTTCACAGTGAGAAGTGGGGGCTCCTCTTTCTGGCACCAGTACTGTGGGCTGGGGAGCCTGGTGTCAGGGACTGGAGTCCGTCACTCCTTTGTGGGGAACCTCTGTGGCTGAGAGCTCTCTCCTGATTTTCAAATGCCACACGTGAGTGTGGGACCAGCCTGTTTCGCGTCTCCACCCCTTCTCCCGGTCTTGACGTGGCTTCTTCTCTATATCCTTAATTATAAAACTTTTGTTCAGCTAGTTAGACTTCAGATGGTTCTCCAGGTTGACTGTTTTATGATTTAGTTGTAATTTTGACGTGTTCACGTGATGAGGCAAGCACGGTGTTTATCTACTCTGCCATCTTGGATCTCCTGTCATTCCTTTTTGTGGCTGAATAATATCCCATTGTGTATACTACAGTAGATACATTCACCCGTTGAAAGACATTCAGGTTGTTTCTGCCTTTTGGTTGTTGTGAACAGTGTGACTTTACACATTCATGTACAAGTATTTGAGTACCTGTTTTCAGTTCTTTTGGATATACCTCCCTTGGAGTGGGGATGCTCATCTGGTAATTCTATGTGTAACTATTTGAGGAATCTTTCTTGATTCTTGATACATTTCAAGGTGATATCTAAGTTCTATAGGAAATAAGATTGAGACCAGAAAGGTAGGACTGATTTGTTCAAAGTCACCTAGTGCTGTAGTCTCAATGTCTGTGTCCCCTCCCCCACCGTTAATGTTAAAATCCTAATGCCCAATGTGTTGGTATTAGGAGGTGGGGCCTTTGGGAGGTGAGCCCTCATGCATAGGGTTAATGCCCTTATGAAAGTGGCTCCAGTGAGGTCTAGCCCTTCTGACACAACGAGAAGCCTGTGACCTGGAAGAGGGCCTTCACCGACCATGATGGCATCCTGATCTTGGACTTCCAGCCTCCATTTCTGTTGTTTCTAAGCCACCCAGTCTTTGGTATTTTGTCATAGCAGCCGGAACTAAGACACCCACCCACTAGACAGAAGTACAGCTCAGACTGGATCACAAATGCAGCTGTTTGCAGCAGCACCCCCCACACCCAGTCACATAGCACCTCACAGGCCCCTCCATCTCATCGTTCCAATAATACCTAACCTAGATGGTTTCCATTTTTCAGATGGAGAAACAGATGAAGTAAGTTAAGTGGCTTGCTAAAGGTATAGTTAGTTTCATGTGAGCTGGTAATTTTCATTCCTCACAACCTGGTGATGTGCAAGGGGAATACATGGGAAAGCGAGTGAGGAAGTGGAGACGTTTCTCTCTTATGCTCTAGTCATTCAATCAATAGGTAATTTTTGACTGTGAACTATGTAACAGGCACTAATCTAGGTGCCTGGGAAATACAGTGAGTTCAATAGACAAAGACCTCTGCCCTCAATAGTTTCCTTCTGGTGGGGGGAGGGGATGGCCCAATAAACATTGTGATATAACCTGAATACATTTAAGGATTTATGAAAAGGCTGACCTGTGGGGGAAAAGAGCAAGGGTAAGGGGCTAAGGAATACTGAGAAGGGTGGGGTGGGGGGCTTTGCAATTTCAGATAGGGATTGAATGCTTGAGTCCCCCCAAAGTTCGTATGTTGAAGCGCCAACTCTAATGAGGAAGCTCCTATTTGTATGTCCATTTTACAGTTGAGAAGAGTGAGACACAGATGTCACTTGCCCGAGGTCACACAGGAGGTAGCGAAAGCCAGAATTGGAATAGGCATGCAGACTAGAGTCTGTGCTTTCAGCCACTACACTATACCAGTGTTTTGTGCTGGTCTCAGCCTATATCAATCTTCAGTGTTCAGTATTGTGGTTGGACCAGCCCTTGTGGTTCTTATTAGGACTGCAAGATGCCCTTTGGCAATACCCATCAGAGAACTTTGAAAAAAAAAAAAAAGGTGTATTACTTACATACAAGGCCTGGAAATTACACAGCACACTTGAGGCCACACAGTGAGGTCACAGGAGAGAGAGAGAGAAAGAGAGAGAGAGAGAGAGAAAGAGAGAGAGAGACAGACAGACAGACACACACCCCTGGGATTCTGCTTTTATTGACGTTGAGGGTGGGGGCCTAGGGTTTCGAGGACTCACTCTTTATTGGTGAATTTAAAACATAAGAGCAGGAATTTAAAGCTTGGAAAGAGAAAATACACAAGTAGCCCAAATTGTCAATTATTGAATCAGCCAAGATTTGAAAAACAAAGGAGCGTGGCTCTTTATCTGGTGGTGTGTCTGGCTAGAGACAGACTTTGGAGACAGGCTTTGAAGTGGATGCCACTGCAGTCAAAGCTTAAGTCAGGCCCTTGCATTCCAAGGAAGAAAGAAAAAATAAACAAAACCAAAACAAAAAAAACCCAATGTCAAGGCTTACACTACAATCAGCCTACAAATAAGCCATACAATTAGCATAATTTAGTTATGCTAATAACAAATATAATACTATTATTAAAGATGACATTTTCAAATAGTTCTTAGTGATATGAGAACATTTTCATGGTATAATGTCAAGTGAAAGACAGGATGTGTGATATATGTTATGACATAATATGTGACCCCAATTACATTAAAATACATTATACTGTATTTTGTCAATGTGATGGCACACCTTTGTCTATTTCACTGTCACTGAATTATCTTACAGTTGATGATGGATCATAATTTAACTGGCAGTGTTCTTGGTGCCCATGAAGTAATGGTGTAACTTAGAACCGACAGTGTTTTAGGTTCAGTGAAATACTGCATACAGGTAGGTGGGGAAAAAGGGAAAGAAATACACCAAACTATCAGGAGTCAGGGGTCTGCGGGTTGTGGGTGCTTCCCCAAGTCCATGCAAATGAGGATCAATCTTCATTCCTGGACTCTGACTTCTGGCTGAGAATTTTGGTTTGCTTCCTCTTGTCATCACTTAGTTAATTATTTGTCCGCATTTGTGTATTGTCCATCTGGCCTGTTGGACTGTAACTAATAAAAGACCCTATTTATATTGTACAACCCCTCACCCCACTGTTCAGCTTGCTGTGTGGGGTACTTGACACATAGTTGTGGACCTGAGGCCTTGACTGACTTCTTCACTCCTGGGCCTGTGGGGATGATGAGAACTGTATGCCAGGCACGGTTGTAATTCCTCACCTCATTTATTTCATCCTCACAGTGACCCTGCTAGACATTGTTACTTCCCCATTTTACAGGTGAGAAAACTGAGGCACAGAGAGGAAAGCCTCTTGCCCAGCTCATGGCTGTGAGTGTTAGAGCCGGGATCCCCACTCGGAAGGGCGACCACACTCTGAGCTCTTCACTAGTCTTTCACGAGTTTGGGGCAGGGTGGGGGAGCTGCGCTGACCTAAAAGGACACCATTGATGGCTGTTGCAGGCGGGTGAGGAGGTGGGTGATGGAAAAAGGAGGGAGTGAGTGGGGCATGACACCCCCCCTCCCCTCCCTTATGTTCCCCTGGCTTTCTCACCCTCCTGTTTCTTCCCCCCCATTTTCCTTGTCTCTAGGGTCCTCACTTCCTGAAAAATGGTAAGATTTTATACAGCATTAGTTGCCCTACAAAAAGGTACAGCATAGCGTTACATTCTATATAGAAAAGGTAAAGCTCTTCTTAAGCGCTTCACTGAACTCCAGCTGATTCTTAGCTAAAGAGGAATCGCGGTTTAGGAGGACCACCTGTTCTGACTCCCACCACCCTCCACCCCAAAGGGTCTTTGTCTTCTTCTTTCCTGGCCGCCATTGCTGGCTACCTCCTCCTCATTCCACGGTGCAAGCATCAATTCCCGGGAAAAGCCTTTCCTGCTCCTTTGACGAGGTTGAATCCCGCATTACGAGCTTTCATCGTCCTTTCCAGAGTTGCAATTTTATCCTTGTTTGTGCGGTTGTGATGAATGTCTCTCCCGCCTCAGCCTGTGAGTTCCATGAGACCAGAGCAGCGCTGTTGCTTGTTTTGTTTCTTCAACTCACCCTCATATCTCCAGCACGTATCACTGTGCCTGGCACAGCGGAGGGTACATATTAATACAACACTTGTTGAATGGAAAGAGCACCCCAGAGCAGGGGAGGCAATCACAGCCCCCCTAGAGGGAATAGGCTTCTGTGAACCTGCGTGGGGGTCTGCTTGACCTTGAATCTGTCTGCTGTAATGGCCTGGGGGCTTCAATCCCCTGCTGTGATCATGGTGATTTATAATAAGAAATACATATTTGGTGTCCTTGTTTCTGGCACAGTGTTCCTAAAACCCTTGGAATTTTCTAAGTGAAGAGAGCAACAAAAGGTGTCTTTTCTTTCAATAATGAGGTGACTTTGGGACAAACCTGAGGTTTGTGGGCTGGTTGCCAGGAGAACCAACCTCATGATTAGATGGTTTGGAACTTGCAGTCCCAGCCCCCTGACCCCTGGGAAGGGGAAAGAGGCTGGAGGTTGAGTAGATCGCCAGCGGCCAAGGATTTAATGAATCACGCCTATGTAATAAAGCCGCCTAAAAACCAAAGGATGGGATTCGGAGAGCTTCTGGGTTGGTGAACACTTAGAGATGTAGAGGGAGGTGCCTTCTCAGAGGCAAGGAAGCTCCGTGCTGTTCCCACATCCCTTGTCCTGTGCATCTCTTCCATCAGGCTGTTCCTGTGTTACGACTTTTTATAATAAACCAGTGATCTAGTAAGTAAAATATTTCTTTGAGTTCTGCGAGCCACTCTAGCAAATGAACTGAACCCAAAGAAGTGGGGTCTTTAGAACCTCCAATCTATAACTGATTGATCAGAAGCACAGTAACAACCTGGACTTGTGGGACCTGACGCTAACACCAGGTAGATGCTGTCAGAATGGAGTTGAATTGCAGGACAGCCAGCTGGTGTCGGAGGCTTGCGTGGTGTGGGGGCAACACCCACATGTTGGAATCGGTGTCAGAATCTTTACCTGCCAAGCTCCTCTGGCATCTCTCTTTCTTAGGCTTGTGCCAGAGTGATGCGAAAGACTGCATCCTCCGTGGCACGGGAAGACAGGTGCTTTGGGCCAAGCGAGGATGACTGGATTGCAGGCTCTCAACTCTGTCATGCTCTTGTCCATCCCATGTGAGGCCAGGCCCGGTGTGTATATGTGGGGGTGGGGTGGGGGGTGGGTCCCGTGCCTCTGCTTTTAGGGAACTAGCATGAACATCACAATCAGTAAACTTGATATTGAATTCTCTTTATCTCTCACTTGTGCTCCAGCCTGATACACTTTCATCTGTTCCTACAATGGTCTAGCGGTTCTTTCCTACCTCCAAGAGGCAGAGACAAGCCTTGTGGGGGATGCGTGGGCCACCCAGGAGAGCTAATAATTTGATGCTTCTTCGAATGACTATGAAAAATACCTGTTATGGAGACATAGATTTTTGGCTAATAAAAATTTCATGCAGAATCCTCTTCTTTTTTAAAAAAAACAACACTAATTTATTTCCACAGACCCAACATTTTGAAGCTACTTTTGCAACACCACTTTTTTCTAGTGTTTATTCTGTAATTCACACTTTTCTTATTTGATCGTCCAAACCAGACTTCCCAGGAGGCACATGAAAGGGAGTGCATTTTAGGTAGTCAATAGCTGGTAAGCAGCAGAGAGGCAAACATGATCTGAATCAGAATTTCAGCTCATGGTAATGGTGGGCTGTGACTTCTCTGCCTGTGACTTCAAATCCAGGGAAGGGAAAAACTCAGATGAGAACAGTTTAAACAATGTCCACTAGGTGGTGCTGTCAGCTCGGGTGGAAGTGTGATTGGCTTAGCTACAAGTTGCTCCAGTGCATTTCAGTGGACCCTTAGAAATAGATGCTTGGGGCCATTTCCTAGCGCAGATCCTACAGTTATACCTAAACAACTCATAACTAGAAGATGAATAAATTCTGGAGATTTAATGCCCAGCATAGTGATTATAGTCAATGGCATTGTATTATAAACTTCAAAGTTGCTAAGAGACTAAATCGTAAATGTTCTCCCCACAAAAATGATAATTATGTGATGTGATAGAGATGTTACCTAACACCATGGTGGTAATCATGTTGCAATATAGAAATGTATCAAATTGACGCGCTAAACATCTTAAACTTACACAATGTTGTGTGTCAATAATATCTCAGTAAAAACAAAACAGTAAAACGAAACCCAGCTTTGGTGTGATCGTTTCACCCATAGGACTGTAAGCTTTCTGGAAGCACCAAATGTCAGAATCTCCCAGAGATGCTGCTTCACTCCTTTCCTTCCTCTAACTTTAGTCATCAAAAGAATTACCCAGAGAGTTTATTAAGAATGAGTACCTGGAACCCTCCCCAGCTCTGAATCAGTAGCTGTGGTTGGAGCCATGTTGTCTATGGCTGTGTAACAAACCCCTCCCCCCCAAATGTGGTGGCTTAACAGAGCAGTACTTACTACCTTTCACAGTGTCTGTGGACCAGGAATTTGCGAGCGGCTAACTTGGGGGTTCCGCCTCAGGGTTTCTCGGGAGGTTGCTGTCAGATGTCTGCAGGGGCTGCGTCATGTGCAGGATTGGCTGGGCTGAAGCATCCACTCTGAGGGTGCTGGCAAGTTGGTTCCAGGAATAGCTCAGGACAGGAAGGAGTACTGCCCTGGGTCAGATATAGTCAGGCACAGGGGCTGCTGGGAATAGCAGAGTTTTAAACGCTGGTTCTTTTCTTGAATGCCTCCCAGGTGGGGTCCTCTGATCATAACCCCTGATCAATGGCCCTGAACATAGTTTTCTCCTCCAGCAGGTGTAACCCTCAGCCCTAGGCATCCATTGCTCCCATCTGTGCTGGCTCGCTTTGTCCTTTCAGGCTACTCTCCTGGGCAGTGTCCCTTTCAAGATGGCTCAAGGCTGACTTTCATCCGGCCCTCATCTGGCCTGTAGGAAAACATCAGCCTTTTCCCTCTCTTGTCCCTTCTCTGAGAGTGAAGGAAAAGGAGAAATGCCGCAGTTCTCCAGTAGCTTTCTCCCAAGACATTATCTCTACCTCTTCAGTTTCTCCATGTCACAGGCTGGAGGTGGGTTTTCAGGGACTCTGATGATAATGGCTTCCCAGTCTCTTGACCGGCTCTGCACAAATGATGTGACACCCTGCTTGGGCGTGTGGGAGCTTGGTACCTATCATGTTCTTTGCCAGTGGGCATCAGCAGAAAAGTGACAAACCAAGTCCCTCTTGACATCCTGTTCCATGTCTCTATACACGAACTGTAAAGCTTCCCTAGATACCACACTCCAGTTCCTAGGAGCCTCCTGGCCCTCTCCACTCGGGTACCCCAGAGGTAACTTGAACATGATGGGTCACAGCTCAGTATTCGTCCCTCTCTCAGTCTGTTTGGGCTGCTAAAACCAAGTACCACCGGCTGGTGGCTTATAAACAACGGAAATTTGTTTCTCGCAGCTCTGGAGGCTGAACATTCAAGATCAGGATGAGAGCATGGCTGGGCGAGGGCCCTCTTTTGAGTCCCAGACTTCCCATTGTATCTTAGGGAGTTAGGGAGCTCGTTGGGGCCTCTTTTATAAGGGTCCTGATTCCTTTCATTCAGGTTCCACCCGCATGACCTAACCACATCCCAAAGGCCCTACTTCCTAACAGTTTCTATCAGACATTAGGATTTCAACATATGAATTTGGGGTGGGGTGGGGCGGGGACACAAGCATTGAAACCATGACCCTCTTTGAGAGCCAAACCTTTTCTGCCTCGGATGGTAGCGATCAGGTGAGGAACCATGTGTCGCCCTGGACCACTCTTCCTCTCCCTCTCATCCTCCATCTAGTTACTCCCCAAATCCTGCCGATTTTACCTCCTGATTATTGCTTGACTGCGTCCTTCCGCTCCCTCTGCTCTCCATTCTCCTGGCATCACCCCAGCTCAGTCCTTCACCAGCCTTTTCTCCATCACTGATTTGCTTACTTCCTCCTACACTCGGTATAGCCACCCACTCCAGGAACCTGTATGTGATGAAATCCCATCTCTTTGGCCAAATGTTGGGCTGGGTCAGGAATCCCTCTTCTTCTCCTATGACTTCCTGTGCCATCACTGGACAACCCTTGTGCCCAGCCTGCATTCTGTCTGCCTGAGTTTTATTTCAGTCATTGCTGGGGGCCGCCAGCTCGGAGCAGGTGCAAGCTGACACACTTCCTCAGCTGTCCTGCCTGTCCTGCTTTCTGCCTCTTGGTTTGCCTGACCTTGAGGCATGGGATGCTGCAAAAATGTGCCAGGCACCTGCACATGCACAAACCTGGGAAGGTGAGGGTATTTACACTCTAAGGACATCTGAGGCATAGAAGCTGGTAGACAGATGTCCTCTCTTCTGTCCTTCAGGCTGCCAGTATGAGGCATACTTCTCAGGGCTTCTTAGAGAATGCCAGCGAGATCAAGCTCCAATTGGCCACGATCCAGCTTCATAAAGCACGTTCCTGTCCCGGTTCACTCTTCCCAGAGCCCCAGCTCTTCATCCTGATCCCCTAGGACCACTTCCCCAAATAAATTAACCTGCAATCCCTTACCTTAGGTTTGCTTTTGGGGGACAGATCTCAAACTATCTTTAACTTTACCAGTGTCTTTGCCAAAATTAAAAATATAATAATGATTTGTCTATATTTCATTTTTTTCCACCTGAGTACAAGGTCTTTAAAGACTGTGTCTTATTTATCGTCCATGTAGTTCATAAAAATGCTCATTAAATAAATGCTTCACAGGTAGAAAGGACACAACGAGATTACAAATAGCAGCTAAAGGGTATTGGGGTGTATTATATTTGTAAGACACTTTTCATGCTTTATCTCATTTAACTCTACAACAACTCTAGGTGATAGGGTCTATTATTATCTTCATTTTACAGATGAGTAACAAGCTGAGAGAAGTTAGGTAACTTACCCAGAGTCACACAGCTAGTGAGAAATGAAGTCTGATTCCCAGGTTGCCTACTTATCCATGTTATTATTGTTTATTTATTATTATTTTTTTTAAAGATTTTTATTGGGGGGTTGGGGGGAAGGGAACAGTGCTGGGGAATTGGGGGAAGTGGAACAGACAAGTTGCTGCCATCTTGTTCTTCAGTCCAGTTGTGGAGGACGTTGCTTCACTGGCCCAAGTTGGCACCATCACTGTGCTCTTCCCGGTTGAGGCAGATCAGTCGCCGGCTTCTGGATGGCCGCTCACTGCGGCTGCTGGCCGCTCACACTGGCTGCTGTCTACACACGGTAGCCCATGGCAACCCACTGCCACAGGGGCTGCAGCCTACGCCGTCGCCGGTGACTCATGGCAACCCAGCTCCAGGTTGAGCTGTTGTTCAGCATCTTAGCTGTGGAGGGCAGTGTCACTGGCCCTCATATGTGGGATCCGAACCGGGGCCCTCTGGCATCCCAAGCCAGTTCTTAATCATCGCGCCACTCTGCCGGCCCCTATCCATGTTATTATTGGGGAAGTATCAGAGCATAACATGCTGGCAGCGAGTGTGTGGAGAAGACTTTGTCTTCATTGGCAGGGGATGGATCATAGAGTATCTCTGTCCAGTGATTTTTATCTTGTGGACAATGGGGAACCTCTGAAAACCGAAAACATTCTCTCCTTGTGTTTCCAAGTTTGCTGGTTATTTTAGAAAATGCAAGCAATTTGAAGAATGTCCACAAGAGGGCAGGCGTTGGCAATAGATGAGAAAACGGTGTTGGAAAACCAGCTTGTGAAACTTGGTTCAAAGTTCTCTTCCTGGTGCGGCTCTGTTAGCTCTCCGAGTAGGTCTAAGATCGATAAGTAACCTCAAGCATTGGAGACGTACTGCTGTTCATGCTGGTTTTTTTCTCCCTCTTCGCCTTCTTTTCTCCTTTCCTCTCACCTTTTCTCTCCTGCACTCCTCTTGTTTACTTTCTTCACTGAAATGGAAAGTCAGGTTAAAAAAAGTAGTAGATGCTCCCTAAACATCACCAAGCTTGCAATATCTTAAAAACCCAACCCACAAACAAACAGACGACCACACACACACACACACACACACACACACACACACGCACACACGCACACAACCACAACAACAATTTAGGCTGCTAGACGGTACACCAGCCACCAGGAAAAGGTCTTATCCCCTGTCACTATGTCAGAAGTCTCTTCAAAGTTTCTGTCACCTCTACATATTAAGAGATAGTTACTGAGTGCAATTGAGGCCTTACTAACATTTACTGAATACCTACTGTGTGCCAGGATTGCTGCTGGAAGATCGAACATGTGTTATTTTACTGAATCTTCACGCTAATTCTTTAAGGTGAGTAGGATCTTCCCTAATTACAAATAAGGCACTTGAGTCTCAGAGAGGTTAAGATCATGCCACTGGCAGGTCACAGAGCCATAATTTAAGCCAGATTTTGGACTTCTACTCTAGCGTTCCTGCCTTAAACCACACTAGATGGCTTGATTTATCACCATCTCCCTATGCGATGTGATTCAAGGTGACTAATGTGGGGACATGTTAAGCAACCTTTTTCTTGATACCAACTAAGCTCAAGGCATAGATACTCCAGAGGGAACAAAGAGGGATGGAAAGACAGGGGCTGTCATTGCTCTAAACTTCAGCTTTCTGGTTCCACGTGGAGGCTGGAGGGCTCAGGTAAGACAAACAGAGTTAGGGAGCAGGGAGTGGAAACCTTCCGCCAACCCAGTGGTCTGTGATCCCTTATTCAGCCAGGGACTGTCCTGGATGGTCTTGGTGGCCCGAGTGGGGCTGAGGTCCAATAATTATTATTTCCACTGGACCCCTCGTACAGAGGGGAAAACTAAGGACGCGGGGTATTGAAATGATTGGTCTAAAGCCAATGAGTGGAAGACCAAGCATGGAACTCTGGTCTTTCAACTTGGGGGACTTGAGGGTTCCCTTACACCAGCTTTCCAAAGTGCATGTGTGCTGACCAATTGGGGCAGCTGAACAAGGAGATGTGGGTGGGATGGGACACAGGTGATTGCTTTTTATTTCATAATCATGTATTTTATTTTATTATCATTATCTTTTGCTTTATATGTTTTTATACTTTATTTATTTTGACATTCAATATTATTTTACATTAATTTCAGGGGGACAGCACAGTGGTTAGACATTTCTGTAATTTAAGAAGTGATCCCCCAACTAGTCTAGTACCCACCTGGTACTATACAGAGTTATTGCCATGTTAGTGACTATGTTCTCTATGCCTTACTTTACATCCCCATAACAATTTTGTAACTACCAATTTGTAATTCTTTTTCTTTTGACTTTTAAAAATTTCTTTAAAGATTTTATTAGGGAATTGGGGAAAGGGAAGAGCCAAGTTTTTGTGCATCAATCTTAGTTGTGGAGGGAGCAGCTAGCTCAGCTCCAAGTCCAGTTGCGGCTGCTCAGCTCAAGGTGCTGTGTTCCATCTTAGTTGTGGGTGGGCATAGCCCATCATCCCATGTGGGAGTCGAGCGGAAAACCTTGTTGCTAAGAGCACATGCTCTAATCACTGAGCCATCTGGCCTCCCGTCAGCAGCTCAGGGCAGCTCAGTTCAAGGTGCTGTGTTCAATCTTAGTTGTGGAGGGGCGTGGTCCACCATCCCATGCGAGAGTCTAACCGGCAACCTTGTTGTTAGGAGCACACACTCTCACCAGCTGAGCCATCCTGCCACCTGTTGGCAGCTCAGTGGCAGCTCAGTTCGGGCGCAGCTCACTGGCCCATGTGGGAATCGAACCAACGACCCTGTTGCTCAGAGCTCACACTCTTAACCAACTGAGCCACTTGACTGGCACCCAATTTGTAATTCTTAATCCCTTCACCTTTTCATCCTGCCCCCAACCCCCATCTATCACCCCAACAAACTTAGTACCCATCTGACAACATACATAGCTATTACAATATTATTGACTGTATTTCTTATGCTGTACCCTACATCCCCATGACTACTTTGTAATAACCAATTTGTACTTCTTAATCCCTTCCCCTTTCTTACCTATTCCCAACCCACCTCCTGCCTCCATCAAAATGTTCTCTGTATCTATGAGTTTGTTTCTGTATTATTTGTTTGTTTATTCTGTTCTTTAGATTCCACATATCAGCAAAATCACATTGCATCTGTCTTTCTCTGTCTGACATTCTCCACTCAGCACAATGTTTTCCAGGTCCATCCATGCTGCCGCAGATGGCAAGAACCCATTCTTTTCCATGGCCAAGCAATATTCCACTGTATATATGTACCACCTCTTCTTTATCCGTTCTTTCATCGATGGACACCCAGGCTGCCTCCACACCTTGGCCATTGTAAACAATGCGATAGTAGACATATGGATGCACATGTCTCCTTATTGTAGCATTTTGGGTCTCTTTGGATAAATGCCCAGAAGTGGAATTACTGGGTCCTTCTTTGTCTCTTGTTACAGCCTTTCTTATTTTGTCTGGTATAAGTATTGCTACTTCAGCTTTTTATTTATTTATTTATTTATTTTTTGTTTTTTGTTTTTCTATTTTCATGAAATAACTTTTTCCATCCTTTTACTTTCAGTATGTGTGTGCCTTTTGATCTGAAGTGAGTCTCTTGTAGGCAGCATATGTAAGGGTTTGTTTTCTTATCCATTTAGCCACCCTTTCTTTTGATTGGAGCATTTAATCCATTTATACTTAAAGTAATTATTGATAGACATATAGTTATTGCCATTTTATTATTCATATATTTGATCTTTTTGTTGTTGTTGTTGTCTTAAAGAAGTCCCCTAAACATTCCTTATAAATTATGGTTTGGTGGTGATGAACTTCTTTAGCTTTTTCTTGTCTGGGAAGTTCTTTATCTTTCCTTTGTTTCTAAATGATAGCTTTGCTGGGTAGAGTAATCTTAGTTGTAGGTCCTTGCTTTTCATCACTTTGAATATTTCCTGCCAATCCTTACTGGCCTGCAAAGTTTCTGTTGAAAAATCAGCTGACAGTCTAATAGGAGCTCCCTTGTAGGTAACTAACTGCTTTTCTCTGGCTGCTTTTAAGATTCTCTCATTGTCTTTAAACTTTGGCATTTTAATGATCATATGTATGATGTGTCTTGGTGTGGACCTGTTTGGGTTCATCTTGTTTGGGACTCTCTGCACTTCCTGGGCTTGTATGTCTATTTCTTTCACCAGGTTAGGGAAGTTTTCAGTCATTATTTCTTCAAATAGGTTTTCAATTCCTTGCTGTCTCACTTCTCCTATAATGTGAACGTTGGTATGCTTGATGTTGACCCAGAGGCCCCTTAAACTCTCATCATTTTTTTTGGATTCTTCTTTCTTTTTGCTGTTCTGATTGGGTGTTTTTTGCTATGAATACTTTATCTTCTAAATCACTGATTTGATCCTCTGCTTCATCTGAGCTACTGTTGATGCCCTCTGATGTATTCTTCACTTCACTTATTATGTTCTGCATGTCTGATTAGTTCTTTTTTTGTATTTCCATTTTTATGTTTCCTATCTCTTTGTTGAAGTTCTCACTGAGCATCTTTATAACCAGTGTTTGGAATTTTGCATTTGGTAGATTGCTTGTGTCCATTTTGTTTAGTTCTTTTTCTGGAGCTTTGTTCTATTCTTTTATTGGGGACATGTTACTTTGTCTCCCCATTTTGGCTGCCTCCCTGTGTTTGTTTCTATGTATTAGGTAGGGTTGCTATGCCTTCTGGTCTTAGAAGAGTGGCCATATGTAGTAGGTGTCCTGTGGGACCCAGTTGTGCAGCCTCCTTGGTCACCAGAGCCGGGTGCTCCAGGTGTGTCACTCGTGTGGGTTGTGTGTGCCCTCCTGTTGTAGTTGAGACTTGGTTGCTGTTTGCATGTCAACTAGAGGGATTGATCCTCAAGCTGATTGGTTGTGAGGACTGGCTGTGACTACAGTGGAAGAGCTGTGGTTCAGGGGCTCACCCTACAGAACAGGGTGTGCTTCAGCAGAGCGCTGGTGCCTGCCCAGCCTGTCCTTCGGGTCTGTCATCCTTGGAGATGGCTGCGTGATGCTCTGGCTTGGTCCAAAGCTGGCCACTAGGTGTGCCAGCCTTGAGGTCTCCTGGGAGGGGACCCACTACAGGCCAAGTTTATACGCAGCTTGTGCTCTGCCTGGAGACACCTAGTATGAGCCACAAAGCAATTTGCAGATATCCGCCACTTGCCCTGGGTTTCAAGGTGCCTCGAGAGGCCAGTCTGAGAACCAAGGCTGGCTGTCACTAGTGCCAAGCTTAGGGCAGCTCAGCCAGAGGTACGGGATATGCCGAAGCCAGATACTGCTTGTTTGGATTTTGTGACCCTTTGAGAGATTCTATGAAAGTTCACAGCATGAACTAAGACAGGTTGTTTGTACAAAAAAGCCACTGGAAGAGGCTTGGGTATGCCCAAAAGTTAAGTGGGGTGGCATCTCCAGGAAATACTAGGGTGGGGCAGGCAAAAAGTGATAGCCAGTTTGATGGCGACTCAGATATGGGGCCTGCTTGCATCTGCGTGCAGGTAGCAGGGAGGACTCAACAAAGAAACAATGACTTCCACCATCTTCTCAGTCCCGGAAACTGCTGCCCCTCCAGCCCTCGCCCTAAAGCTAGATAATTCCGTTTCTCCCCATATGTTCCTGGCATCTTTTGAACTACTGCTTCATCACAGGAGCTCTGAGTGAGTAAATCTATGCATGGTCCCTTTAAGAGGAGTTCTTGAGACTCCAGCCACCCTCCATCTCACTCAGCCACAATCTCCGCTGGTTTCACAACCAGAAGTTATGGAAACTTCTCTCCCCGGCACTGGAACCCTGAGCTGGGGAGCCCTCATGGGGCTGGGACCCTTTGCTTCTCTAGAGAGGACTTCCACAGCTGAGATATCCCTCCCTATTTTTAATGGTCACATGCAGGTGCGAGACCAGCCTGTTCCATGTCTCTGCCCCTTCTATTAGTCTCAAGGTGGATTTTTCTATATGTCTGTAGTTGTAAGGCTTTGGTTTAGCTAGACTTCAGGTCATTCTCAATAATGGTTGTTCTGTGGTTTAGTTGTAATTGATGTGGTCCTGAGAGGAGGTGAGCACAGTGTTTATCTACTCTGCCATCTTGACCGGAAACCCCTGATAATCATGTATTGGGTCGTTGGAAAAGTCATGACACATTTTTGCAAAGAAAAACATAGAAAAATATATCATGACTTTTCCGACAACCCCATATTTATTTTAATGTGTATTAGGAAAATATATAACAAGCACTTCAAAGCTAAGTACCTACTATGTGCCAGTCATGATGCTAAATGCTTTCTTATATTATCTTTTTAGTTAGAATGGGATGGAGAGACATAATCAGTCATTTGGGAGAGCTTCGTAGGGTCCTCTATAGAAGTAATCTTTACAAAGCAATTGTGATAGCCCAACAAAGACTTAACCTAATCTGTCATCAGAATCAAAAGGACAAAAAACCAGCTGACTTAGTAGGTACTTAGTAAATAGTAGCTATTAGCATAGTAAATGTTTCATAACATTTCCATTCGATCATTCCCAGAGTTCTGAGCTGCATATTGATCAGGGAATTTCTCTTTTCCCTCTTGGAAGTCCTGTAGTACATCATCTATAACATTTATTAATTTGTTCATTCAGTCCACATACGTTCACAGTCACTGCCTTCAAGACTAGTAATTAATGGAAAACTGTTATGCATAATTAGACACCACTAGTGTGCAGCTCTTTTTTAAAAAGCAGCATTTCCATTGGATGTCAACCTTTCCTTTAGTCAGGAAGTAACCAGTGTGCTGTACATTGTTAAGTGAAAGCAAACAGTCGGGTTAAATTCTAATTAAATGTTACCATTGTTATTTGAAAAATAACACCTTAGAGTTGGTGTCAAATTGACTTTTATCAGCAGATAGAATTAGAGCATTTTGTCATTTTAGGGCTGTCTAATACATGTGAATAACACTGCCCGGGAAGCCTTTGTTGACTTTAGTTAAGGATGAAACAAAGATAACTAATATGGTGAGGATGTAAATGAAGGTGTCATTTAGCACAAGAAAGGATTATGTTGTATTTGGTTTTCTCTGAGCCTCTACCGATGCTTTGTAAGTAGGCTGGACATTTTCCTATGCAGTAAATTCCAAATAGAGCTTGTGTTCCTGGTTGACAGCTCAATAGACAAGTTGTTCTCTTTTTTTATGTACAGCTCCTCTACACTGGCTGTCTGAGCAAGGAAATTAGTGGCCTTTCCCAGTGGGCAGAAGGATGACATATGAAGGAGCTTTGAGTTTTAAGAAAGCATGTACTTCCCAAAGGACAAATTAATCAAGAGTTGTCTTAGGATGGGAAGTAAACTCTAGACAGAGTTCACGTATGCAAAGCTGTCGGGAAGGTGGCACGATGTCAGCATGCGTTAGATGCCAGAGGTTTCCTTACTGGTTACTGGTAGAGTCCTCCTGTGTGCCAGCACCGTGGAGCGCCCTGGTCATACAGGACAGTCACTGCCGTCGAGACTCTTAGGTTCCAGAAGAACTGGGTAGATCTACAATTGAGTGTGATTGCGAAGATTCCAAATCGCAAATTTTTCAGTTTCTATCTGTGACCTTGGACATGTTCTTTCACCCCTGTGATGCTCAGGCTCCCCATCTGTAAAACGGGAACGTGAACACCTAACTCACAGGTTCATTGTGAGATTGAAATGAACTATATTAAAAGTTCCAGCCCAGTTCCCTGCATACACAGAGCCCGCCCTCAGGAACCTGCTGGTTTCCTTTGCCCTAATGCCTCCCTTCTTAGATGTAAGCGTGATTTGATGGGACCAGCAAGAGGAAGGTTACATCATGAGACATAAGTCGCACCCAGCCTAGACTATGATAAAGAAAGAGGAGGCAACTGGGTCAAGGGATGCTGTCTCTCTCACCGGAGTTGACTTTACGCACATCGGGTTAGATGTCATTCCGTCTCAGAACAATGTTGTTGTCCTCTCTTGCCATCAACTTTAACTCCCAAGTGAGTGTTGACATCATTCATTCTTTTGTTCCACAGACATCTATTGACTACATAGGCAGTGTGGGTGACAGATGGGTGGCTGACAGAGGAATGGGAAGAGCGCGCGCACTGGAGTCCCATTACTGATGGGTTCCATGCTTAGGAAAGGTACTTCACATCGGCAGTAAATGAAGACTAATTTTTACCTGGTAGGATTGTTCCAATGCTTAAATGAGACAATATATTGTAATGGTTAAATGAAATAATGTGTATTATATAATCCATCTATATACAATACATATGCATACATGATATGTAAAGGGTTGGTACCCAAATTTACACATAATACCATAGTATACCTCAAAGGCTATACACTTCTATGCACAGGGCTGTGTCTATTTGAAAAACAATGTCGTATCATGTTAAGCGTGTGAACTTGGAGTGAACTCTGGAGTTTAAACCTTATCTCCACTACTTACCAGCTGGTGTTCTTGAGAAAAGTACGTACCTCTGAAACTCAACATCCCCAAATTGAAAATTAGGGTAATAATGTCACCTGCCAGGGTTTGTGAGAGTTCAGTAGAATATAACGAACTTCTGTTTAAGGATGAGGGAGTGGCTAGTGGGGGATAGACTAACCCTGTCAGTGACAAAAACATTCAAGTTGGAAAAAGGATAGAACAGCTGTTTTGAAGGCACAAGAGAACAACCAAAGCAGCGATGAATTTTGGTAATATCCAATTTCTTGGTCCAGATAGGAGTTACTTACATGTGCTCACCTTGGGTAAATTAATTGAGCTGTATACTCATGAGTTTTTCTGTATGTAGGCTATATTTCAATAAGAAAATTTACAAAAATGTTGAATGGATTGTTAGAAGCACTGATTATAGCACTAGAACAAAGTATGTGACTCCATCCTGGTCTTTTTCTTGTAATGCCCAAGCCTTGCCTGGTGCCCAACACTTAGGAGACACTCAGAAAATCTCTATGGAACCTAATTGGATTGGAATCTCTGGCTTTTTCCTGGTGCCTCTGGAAAATATATTTCCTCTCCTTTGTTTCGCCTCTCAGAAACCCATTGGCATATCAATTTCTTCCTCTATTGTTTATAGCGAATTCTTTTTTTCCTGCAGAAACTTTAATGGCTGGTCCCTGGTCCCTGGGAGGCATCAGTGGAATACCAAGTTCGATTATAAAGAGGTGTAATTTCTCCAACACTATTAAACTGCCAAAATTGGGGGTGAGTTTTCAAACACACCCTGAACACATGGCAAAACCACGTGTGATGTCCTCATGACCTCGCACTGCCACTTTAGAGGCTTCTCCAAGCAATGTGCTATTCACACCAAAACCAAGGACAGCAGGTTTCTGTAGAGAGACTCCTGAGCACGTAAGCATTTTCCATGCTTATGATGAAACGAAGAACAGAAAATGTTAAAACAGTAAAGAAAGGTTAGCTGTTGACTTAAAATGAAGGCACTGCTCTACCTTTGAATCCTTGAACAAAAAGGCTAGATTGGGAAGAGGCCTTAAAGAAACTGGGCGTTTGGAGGGGTTCTGGATGAAACATCTGAAAGCAGGGAGGTTTCATTGCCCAATGGAAGGAGGGGATCAGCAAGACTGATTCTTACTCTAAGCCCCTCACTCACCTTTGCTTCCCCCCTTTCCAGATACTCCCCTTCTGAACAACAAACTAACTTAACAAATTAGCTCTCCTTCATAAGCGAGTTATAGCCCTTTGGAGCACCAGCTTTATATGTAGGTAAAAGCCAACCTTATGAAGGGGTGAAATAATAAGAACTGGCCACCTGGAGCCGACTCTCAGTTTTGCCTCCTGCTCCTTTCCTCATCCCCAGTCACTCATCCAGTGAAGTTCAAGGGCTGTAAGGTGCCACAGAAAACTTCAGAGTGAGTCAGTTTCAGAGCTCAATTTCTCCTGCTTTTGTTTTGTTTGTTTTGCCTCTGAACATTCTTAAACATGTACCATCTTACTTAGTGATGCATTTAAAAATACTTCCAAAGACTCCTTGTAGTATTTTAGTGATTCTTCATTGGAAAGGTGGCTCAAAGTGCTTATCTGCCAGAAATACAAATCACATTGATGTGTTATCCCCCAAAGGGCAGTTCTTTCCCTAAGAGGAATTCAGGTCCAGCTTTTGAAATATTTTTTTTCCTCATTGCCACATATATTATCCTATGTAGATCTGGCCATTTCTTTGTTCAGCAAATACGTCCTGAGAGCCTACTGTGTGCTCCACCCTGCTTTGGATGCTGGTGATACAGTGAACAATGTAGACCCACTGTGCAAAAAACCACATTGGCATTATCGTGATTTTGCGTATAATGGCTCCTGAAAATGTGTATAAAGTCAAAAGCAGGAAAAAATCTAAACATTAGGCTTATATAGTACAAGGGAGGGTTTGTTCTCAAAGAGCTAAAAAATATTACACAACCTCTATTTACTGCTTGCTTTTTAGTTGCAATTTTGCTAATACATTTCCAACATGTTAGGATGTTTCTAAATTTGTTTTTGTTTTTGCTTTTCCAAAATTGAACACACAATTGATTATGTTAAGCCCCATGAGTATCAGTTTGAAGCTAAAAATTTGTTACTTTAGACACTATATCTATTGATCTCCATGTCAATCTCAGTGCTATTAGGTTTATGATATTTACACCTCTGTCAGAGTATTAGCATTTTAGTTTTTCTGGATTTTACTAATTATGTGAGGATCCAATGCTCTACAGCTTTACCAAACAACATAACAGCTGATCTTTATAAAGTGCTTGCTTTGTTATGGGCATTGAGTTAAGTGAGCATTATCTCACGGATTCCCAGGATAGGACTGCACCTCTGGACCATGTTATAAAACTGTATTGTGTTCAGTTAGTTATTAGAGAGAAACAGAAGTTGATGCAGGTGAAAAGATCATCATGGAATAACAAATAGTACCCAAAACAGAGGATTAGCATTCTTTCAAATTTCAACTTACTCTAATAAAACTGTAGTTATTTCAATGTATGAATGACCTCTTGATTATACTTTTCAAGTAATACAGATACAGAGTCTTTAAAAAGGCTGTCAACCAATAACTTCCAAGTTCTAATTGATTTGGTGTAAATATGCGGTACCCCCTTATCATTGACTAGACACATGTGAGTTGAGAGCCCCACTTTCCCACTATTACTAGTCATGACCTTGGACAAACTACTTAATTCTTTGAACTTCAGTTGACGTGGCTGTAAAATGGGAACAATCATGACAACCTCAGAAGGTTGTAAAAAGGATAAAATAACTTATTATTTGTAAAGAGTGTATAGTTTGAAACCTGGAACATCATAGTCATTCAAAAAATACTTGCATCCCCATTTTGTACAGTCAGGCATATTGCAAGTATTCAATAAATATTTGTTGGAGGTGTTGAATTATGAAATTAACCAGTAAAATGGGGTATAGCATTAAAATAAAAGTAGTTATTAAAGTTGGAAAGAGGGCTGAAACCTTGGAAGCTTTACTCTTTTTTTCCTTTCCTGGTCAGGGAGCACTTCTAAGGCTGGAGGTCTTGGGATGGCCAATTATTTGCCTAATTGCTTTGTTTCTTTCCTAGCCAATGGGTTAGAACATTTCTGTTAAACAAGCATGCCCCAAGGTGAGAGTAAGACTGAAGATGAGAAAGAAGAGAGTGTGCACTTCCTCCTTCTCCTCTGTGCGGGTGAGGCTTCTGCTTTGGGGGATGCTGAGAAGACTTTCCCTGGCTTAGTCTTCTCAGGTTAGTCTTCTTAGGATGGAAGGCAGATGTGGGAGAGGCGAGCTGCCTCTTCTCATCTGCCTTCCCTCTGTCAGATACATGTAGAGGTTCCCAGGGAAACGGGCTTGATGGGAAAGGCACTCATACATTTTTAACTTGGAAAGTCCTTGTCAAAGCCTTAGAAGTAGGTTTCACCAGAGCTCATCAATATCTGGTTTCCCTCTCCTTCTTGCATCCACAGAGGACTCCACTTCCCAGCCTTCTTCCCTGTTAGTGGGGATCAGGTCTGGTTGTAGTCATCATTGCTGTGGCTGATGCAGTATATGTAGGTCACTTCTGAGTCAAAGCACAGGACATGCAGACATGAGATCTCCATGCTCTCTTTTCTTCACCTCATCTGGAGATGTCAGAGGCACCAGATGCGAGTCACCTACAATACTGAGTTACTGCATTGGTCACAGTTGCCCTGGAGAGGGGCTATTTGTTACCGCCTCATAACCTATTGGGTCCTGGCTAATTGAGCCTTTTTAGGAAGGTTTGAAGTGCGGTAGGGAGAATTACATTCTACAAACTAAGCATCTTAAGATTGTGTGAGACAAATAGTCCTGTCTTCCATTAGGGAGAATCAAGACTTGACACGGGAGGTGAGGAGAAGGGAGGCAGTGAGTCTAGGTAAGCTGCAGTGGAATTGTTGTATAAAATAATGCCTGGTTATTTTTTCTGGGTTTTGAATTAGCCTGTAAACTTTCTGCATTCCAGACTTCTCGAGTAAATTTTGTGCTCTGCCTTTCACAAAAGAACCCCCCCTGGAGGCCAGTGTTTTCAAAATGCCTTGAAAACAGCTCACAGCCAAATGCAGCCAAGTCCTATCTGTGACCGAGCTCCTTTGCAAGCTGGGAATGATAATCGCGAGACGCCAAGCTACCATTCTTCCTTCATTCGAAGTGAACAAATTTGGGTCAACATGTGCAGATAGGGGCTTACCACCTCAAGTCATGTACTTGGCTTTGGGATCCAAAGGTGAATGACACACATGCCCTCCCCTCAAGGAGCTCAAAGGCTAGTGGGAGAGAAAGATGCAGAGATAACTAGTTGTACAAGTTAGCCTGGGGAAGTGCTTCAGTTGAGGCCGGGAGGGAGAGGTTCATTCTGACTGGAGTGTGGTGGGGGTTGGGGTGATGGGAAGACGATATGTTTGAGCTAATACTTGAAAGACAAGAAAGACCTTGATGATTTTCTGTGAGTTGTGAAAAACAGCCAGTGTTGTATCTCTAGCCTTTTGGATTTTTATTTCTATGCTGCAGAATACTAGTTCAGGTGATGTGTAATTTGGGCATTTGCAAAGCCCATGTAACCAGAGCTCTGGGCTAATGGGAATATAGTCATAATATTGTCACTGAATGCAAGAACTTGTTGAGATATTTTGCTAAATTGCCCTTATTAATGATTCATCAAATCTTTTTTATGCTTCCTGCATTAAAAAAAAAATCTTGCTACAGAGTTTAACCCACACAGATACCCAGTTCTTGGTCCTCATCAGCCTTCATAAGTGGAGTGAGTTTCCCAGATGTGGTTGTTGACAAGTGAATTTTGGAATTCAACAACAATGAATATGTATAAGGGGGATAAAAGCCTCAGAACAAATCATCCATGATGTACAAAGATCAGTGTCTCTTAAACTGTGGTCCTCAGAATATTATTTTTGGAAACATCATATCTAATATTAACAAAAACGGTTTATGTGGTGTGTGTTCAGTCAGTGTGCCAGCCATCAATGTGTTACCTCTCAGCTCCGAGTTCACCCTTGAGTACCAGCTCCGTCGTGGAGCGTGAAGCATTTCTCCTTTGCAGCAAACATGATATTAAGCTTTGTCAGTAGAGGGCGCTGGAGGGACATCGCAGAAGGGCAGGGATGCTCTCTCTACCTGGTTCCAGACTGTTGTTTTTGTTTCTTCTTGGCTTTTGATGCTACCCTTGTCAATCACACTGGGGATGGGTGGCAGCCCCAGAGCACGCAGTCCCTCAGCAAGCTCACATCCTGGCCCAGCCTGGTGATCACCTCCCACTGAGCCACCAGGCCTTGCCCTGCCTGGACAACCTCACCGTCTACCCCTCTGCACTTTTGGGGGTGGGGCAAGGGTGTTTCCTGTTTATCCAGAGACTGTGGACCAGCTCTAGTCTGGGCAACCCTAAAAACTTCTTGGCCACCCAGTGGGCTACAGCCACACTGTTCCCTTTGAATCCAGCCTTGGGGAGGGGTCCTTTGGTTTTGTCCTTCCTTGAGTTGTCTTCCTTGGCCCTAGAGCATTATTTGGAGTTCTCTTTGCATCTTTATAGTTACTCCATTGTTATGTTGAAAAATTCTTTATAGTTAGTAATTCTTTTTTCTTTTTTAAAATTATTATTATTTTTTTTTAAATTGGGGAATTGGGGAAGGGGAACAGTTTGGGGAATTGGAGATGGGGACCAGCCAAGTTGTTGTTCTTCAATTTTCATTGTGGAGGATACCAGTCGCCATCTGGCTGCTCGTCGGCAGCGTGTGGCCTCTAAGCTCAAGGTGCTGTGTTCAATCTTAGTTGCGGGTGGGCGTAGCCACCATCCCATGCGGGAGTCAAATCAGCAAACTTTTTGTTAAGAGCACATGCTCTATCCACTGAGCCATCCGGGTGGCAGCTCATCTCAAGGTGCCGAGTTCAGTCTTAGTTGTGGGTGGGCATAGCCCACCATCGAACAGGCAATCTTGTTAGGAGCATGTGCTCTCACCAGCTGAGCCATCCTGCCACCTGTTGGCAGCTCAGCAGTAGCTCAGCTCGGGTGCAGTGTCACTGGCCCATGTGGGAATCGAACCGGTGGCTCAGTTGCTCAGAGCTCACGCTCTTAAACTAACTCTTAACCAACTGAACCTCTCGGCTGGCCCCTAGTTAGTAATTCTTTATATTAAATTTTCCCTGTTCAAGTTTCTGTGTGGCTTCTGTCTCCTCGCTGGACCCTGATTGTGACAGTATGGCAATAGTCCTCATTTATCCTCAAGACCATTTTATTTTATTATTTTTAAGATTGTTATTAAAAAATGTAGTTCACATGCAATATTATATTAGTTTCAGGGATATACCATACTTACTTAAGATTTATATACCTGAAGAAGTGATCACCATGATAAGTCCAGCAACCATCTGACACTGTACCATGCTGTCACAATATTATTGACTACGTGTGTATTCCCTGTGCTGTACATTACATTCCCAAGACTTATTTGTTCTATACCTGGAAATTTGAACTTCTTATTCCCCTTCATCTTTTCCCACCCTTGAAAAAATTTTCAATTACAGTTGATATTCAGAATTGTTTTATATTAGTTTCAGGTGTATAGCATAGTGGTTACACATTTATAAAATATAGGAAGTGATCCCCCTGACAAGTCTAGTACCCACCTGGCATTATACTTAATTATTACCATATTATTGACTATATTCCCTTCTTAATCCCTTCACCTTTTTCATACTGCTCCCCAACCCCCTCCCATCTATCAACCCCAACAAATCTAGTGCTCATTTGACACCACCAGAGTTATTACAATATCACAGACTATATTTCTTATGCTATACCCTACATCCATCCCCATAACTACTGTGTAGCAACCAAGCTGTACTTCTTAATCCCTTCCCCTTTTTTCACCGCCCCCCCCCCCAAGTCCCTCCCACCTGGCAACCGTCAAAATGTTCTCTGTATCTATGAGTTTGTTTCTGCTTTATTTGTTTGTTTATTTTGTTCTTCAGATTCCACATACAAACAAAATCACATTGCATGTGTCTTTCTCTGTCTGACACTCCACTCAGCACAATGCCCTCCAGGTCCATCCATGCCACCACAGATGACAAGAACCCATTCCTTTACCTGGCCAAGCAATATTCCATTGTATATATGTACCACCTCTTCTTTACCCATTCATCCATCGATGGACACCCAGGCTGCCTCCACATCTTGGCCATTGTAAACGATGCTGCAGTAAACATATGGATGCACATGTTCCCTCGAGGTAGTTATTTGGGTTTCTTTGGCTAAACATCCTGAAGTGGGATTACTAGGTCCTTCATTGTCTCTTTTTATAGTCTTTGTTTTACTGTCTAATTTATCTGGTATAAGTATTGCTACTCCAGCTTTTTTTTGTTTGTTTATTTCCGTTTTCATGAAATATTTTTTTCCATCCTTTTACTTTCTGTCTCTGTATGTCTGTCAATCAGAAGTGAGTCTCTTGGGCTGGCTGAGTGGCTCAGTTGGTTAAGAGCTCACTCAAGAGTTTGAGCTCTGAGCAACAGTGGTTCAAGTCCAGCCTGAGCTGAGCAGCCGCTGAGCTGCCAACAGGTAGCAGGATGGCTCAGCTTAAAAAATAATAATAAAAAAAAATAAAAATAAAAATAAAAAGAAGTGAGTCTCTTGTAGGCAGCATAGGTAAGGATTTTGTTTTCTTATCCATTCAACCCTCCTATGTCTTTTGATTGGAGCATTTAATACATTTACCTTGAAAATAACTGTTGATAGATATGTAGCAATAGCCATTTTTATTATTCATAAATTTTTTAAATGAAGTTTTAATGGGGAACAGTGTGTTTTTCCAGGACCCATCAGCTCCAAGTCAAGTCATTGTCCTTCAATATAGTTCTGAAGGGCACAGCTCAGCTCCAAGTTCAGTTGCCGTTTTAAGTCTAGTTGTGGGGGGCACAGCCCACCATCCCATGCGGGAGTCAAACCAGCTACCTTGTTGTTAAGAGCTCTAACTAACTGAGCCACTTGGCCACCCACCGGCAACTCTACTCAAGTCATTGTCTTCAATTTAGTTGCGGAGGGCGCAGCTCACTGGCCGATATAGGACTCAAATTGGCAACCTTGTTGTTTAGAGCATGCTCTAACCAACTGAGCCACCTGGCCGCCCCATTATTATTCATAATTTTGACTCCTCCCCCCCATCTTAAAGGAGTCTCTTTAACATTCCTTGTAACACTGGTTTGGTGGTGATGAACTTTTTTAGCTTTTTCTTGTCTGGAAAGCTCTTTATCTAGCCTTTGATTTTAAACGATAGCCTTGCTGGGTAGAATAGTTGAGCATTTTGTGCCAATCCCTTTGGGCTGCAAAGTTTCTGTTGAAAAATCAGCTGACAGTCTTATGGGAGCTCCCTTATAAGTTACTAGTTGCCTTTCTCTTGTTACTTTTAGGATTCTCTGTTTGTCTTGAACCTTTGGCATTTTAATTATAATGTGTCTTGGTGTGGGCCTGTTTGGGTTCATTTTGTTTGCGACTCTCTGTGCTTCCTGAGCTTGTATGTCTATTTCTTTCACCAGGTTAGGAAAGTTTTCAGTCATTCTTTCTTCAAATAGGTTCTCAGTCCCTTGCTTTCTCTCTTCTTTTTCTGGTACCCATATGATATGAATGTTGTTATGCTTGATGTTGTCCTAGAGGTCCCTTAAACTATCCTCATGTCTTTGGAATCTTTTTTGTTTTTGCTGTTCTGATTGGGTGTTTTATGCTACCTTGTCTTCCAAATTGCTGATTTGATCCTCTGCTTCATCTAGTCTGCTGGTGATTCTTTCTAGTGCATTCTTTATTTCAGTTATTGTATTCTTCACTGCTGACTGGTTGTTCTTTTTTTATGGTTTCTATGTCCTTTTCTATGTTTGCTATTTCTTTATTGAAGTTCTCATTAAGTTATTTGAGCATCCTTATAACCATTGTTTTGAATTCTGTCTCTGGTGGGTTGCTTGTCTTCATTTCATTTAGTTGTCTTTCTGGAGTTTTCTCCTGTTCTTTCATTTGGGCTTCATTTCTTTATTTCCTCATTTTGGCTGCATCTCTGTGTTTGTTTCTATGTATTAGGTAGATTGGCTATGTCTCCCAGTCTTGGCTGGGTAGCCTTAAGTAGTAGGTGCCCTGTGGAGCCTTGGCACAATCTCCCTGGTCACCTCTCCAGGTGCTCCAGGAGTGTCCTTTGTGTGGGTTATATGTATCCTCCTGTTATAGTTGAGTCTTGATTGCTATTGGTACATCAGTAGGTAGGATTTTCCCTCAGAATGATTGACTGTGGACTCTGATAGTTTCCCAAGAAAGAGTGAAATGAGGGCGGGGCTGGCTGCTGGGGAGAAAGTGCCTCTAGTGTTGTTTGAGTTGGGTGGGGTGGGGCCTTAGTGAGTCAGCAGGGTGGAGCAGCAGAATTCACCAGGTCAATCAGATTCAGATTTAGTCATGTGGGAGGAGGGCTCAACACAGGAAAGATGATAACTGCCTGCCAGCTGCACGAGAGAAGGACCCCTCACAGGGAAAATGAAGACTGTCCTCCAGCCCTCAACCTGAAGCCACATTCCTAAGTCTGTTCCCCATATGCTCTGATATCCTCGAGTCACTGACTTTCCCCTAGAGCCCACGGTGTGTGCCTGTAAGCGAGAGAGTCTGTGCATGGGCCGTTTTAGAGGACATCTGGATTTACAGCAGCCTTCCATACCACCTGGATGGTTGGAATCCCCACTGTTTTTCACAGGCAGATGTTGTGGCTCCCTTCCTTGCACCAGTACTCTGAGCCAGGGAGCCTGGTGTGGGGCTGGGGTCCCTCGCTCCTAGCAGGGAACTTCTGCAGCCAAGCTATCCCTCCTGATTTTCAGCAGCTACATGGAGGTTTGAGGCTTTTTCTGCATCTCCACCCCTCCTACCAGTCTCAGTGTGGCTTCTTTATATCCTTAGGTATAGGACTTCTGTTCGGCTAGACTTCAGATGGTTCTCCAGGTTGATTGTTCTATAATTTAATTGTAATTTTAATGTGTTCACAGAAGGATGCAGGCACAGTTTATTTACTCTGCCATCTTGTATCCTAACCAGCATTATCCTCAGGACCCGTTTATACTCTTAAAATTATTGAAGACCCCCAAAGAGCTTTTGTTCATATAAGTTATATCTATTGATTTACCATATTATAAAGTAAAACTGAGAAATTTTAACCACATCTATTTATTAACTCCATTAAAATGATAAACCCATTGCATGTTAAATAATATTTAAAAAATCTATAACTTTCAAAACAAAAAGTATTAGTGAGATGGGTAGTATTGTTTTACATTTCTGCAAATACCTTTCACATTTGGCTTAATGAAGACAGCTGGATTCTTGTATCTGCTTCTGCAACCTGTTGTAATATGTTGTTTAGCTTGAAATTTATGAAGAAAATCTGGCCTCTCACAGATGTAGAGTTGGTAAGAGAGGAGTAGTTAAATAGCCTTTTAAAATAATTATGAATGTTTTATTTGATGCAATACCAAAACTCAACAGGTGGTAGTTTTCAAGAGGTTAGTTGCAATGTGGAATCTGAAAATAAATCCATTGATCTATCTTGTACTTTGAGTGTCTTTTACCCAAAACTGGTGTGTGGTAGGTTATCAGTATTTATCCCCAAATGGATAAATGAGTAAAAGAATGAAAGGCTACCCTGGAAATAAGATTTATTTTTTGTAGACTTCCATGCCATTTACTGTTTGTACCATTTAAGTGGCATTTATTATTGGAAGTGCCAATATTACCCTACTAAATAGATGATAAATTATTATAAAACAAAACTCTGACAGTTACAGATGGTGGGGAATATTTGATAGTATAACCCAGTAAGTAATAATAGATTTTGATTTTTTCCCTCCAAAAAAGTAGAAGACCTTTGAGAACCATTTAGAATTAATTAATTAATTAATTCCAAAACTTTTTTTTTTTTAAGATTTTATTGGGGAATCGGTGGGGGGGAACAGCGTTGGGGAATCAGGGAAGGGGAACAGACAAGTTGCTGTCCTTTTGTTCTTCAGTCTAGTTGTGGAGGATGTCGCTTCACTGGCCCATGCTGGTATTATCATTGCGCTCTTCCCGGGTGCAGCAGATCGGTTGCTGGGCCCTGGGTGGCCACTCACAGTGGCTCTTGGCAGCTGACGCTGGCTACCGGCCACTCATGCCGGCTGCTAGCCACTCACGGTAGCTTATAGCAGCCCACTGCAGCTCCACTGCAGCCTACGCCATTGCCGGAGACTCATGGCAGCCCAACTCCAGGTCAAGCTGTTGTTCACCAGCTTAGCTGTAGAGGGCAGCGTCACTTGCCCTCATGTGGGATCCGAACCGGGGCCGTGCTGCTCAGACCTGACATCACAAGCCAGCTCTTAACCAACGCACCACTCAACCGGGCCCAAAACCATTATTGACCCAGTCCTTGACCTCACAGCTGGGAGAAAGAGGCTGCAGCAGCAGAGATTTTTGCAAAGTATAATTGGAGAGATAAGAGCTTCCTTAAGTTTCACCATTGCATGATCTATGTGGCATCAAATTAGAGGCAATAATAGCTGCAGCTTAGAAATATAGATGATGAAGCCTATGAGCAAAGGCAGACAGAGAACCAGAGAGCTCCCCTCAATTAGCTGATGAAACATGGTACAAGGTGGCCCTCCTTCCAGGGTAGCCTGACACGTGAGCAAACATGGGGATTAAAGGAAGGTCCTTGAAAAAGTAATATGATAGCTGTTAATGTGTTGACTCCATTAAGAAGAACTTTGCAGTTAAATGGTGCCAGCTTTATATCCATGTCCTGAGATGCTTCAAATAGAAAACTAGTTAATAATGGTTTGAATTTTTCACCCAATTATTGGAGACAAAATAAATTTGGAAATTCATTCTAGTGAAGGGGAAACATCTGACATGATGGTGAATGTTGTTGTAAATTAAGTTTAAAAGTTCAACATTGAAGATAAAATGATTTGTCTTAACATAATAATACAAATACAATCTCCGGTGTAGCAAAAAGGTAAAACTCTGTTTCACTAAATTATGAAACCTATCAAGCAAACTTGTACTTAGAATTGGTTGGATTGTATACGTAAGTCACAACTGTATCCAAATGAGCTGTGATATTCTAATTAAAATAGAGCGTTTCCTGTCAAACTTATACAATTTTTTTATACCTACACAGTTTGAATAACTTAACGACAGATTTTGTGTGTGTGTGTGTGGCTAAGCGAATGTTGGATTAAACAACACTTTCAGCATGGCAGCTCATGCTGTTTTTCTTAGCTGTTTGCTGATAATCAGATATTAGGAATGTTTGAATATACAGACAAGAGTCAATCAAAGCTTTCACCAATTTCAAATTTATTAAACATAAAATGCAATTTGGAAAAACAGTGCAGGCAATTTCATGAAAACATTAAAATGACAAAACCACTAATTCTTCAGAAAATACCTTTGTAATTGTACTAGAGACATAAAGTATTTGATGTTTGAATAATAGTTATTCTGCTTGTTATTTTAATGTTCTGAAAATCAATATAAAGAAAATTTCCTCCCACTTTGCTCTAATGGTCATGAATATGTGTTTTTTTTAAAGAAAAATGATTACTTTTGAAAGCAGTTTTTGAATAGAACTATTTTATAGATCCACCGATTTAATGAAATCAATTTGTTGGTCAGTAAACACAAAAATTATATAATCGTAATTTTAAAAATTTACTCTAAAAAAATACCATAGTTTGGAAGCTAAATTATATGGTCATTCTAGGGGTGGGAGTGATCCCTTCCACTGGAAATCCACGAGCTGTGAGTGAGCAATGAGACTCGCCGATGAAAAATAAGAATGGACGTTGTGTAGATGAAACGAACTGTGCATACCTAAGATCCAGATCAGGACTTGGGTTTTCTGACTGTACCATTGATGCTCCAGTACCGAATTTCACTTTGCATTCTCCGCCATTCTTCTGGGTTACAATGTTTCTTCCCCGCCGCCCCCTGTTTGCCAGCTCCTCAGGGCAGCTCCAAAGAGCACAGCTTCCTTTAGTGCCCTGACAGCAGCCAAGAGGTGTTTTTCTTTTAAACGTTTCTAAAAGCGGCAACAAGCACATGTCTCAATTCACTGCAAAACAAATTCATAATGCTTAAATCACTGTTCTCAGTAACACCGGTGAAAACGGAGCAAAGGCAGAAGCTTTCAAACAAAGCCTCAGGAAAAATGAGAACAGGCTCCAAACCACTTAATACATAACTAGTATATTTCACCCACTTCTTCCACTCCCACCCTGTGGGGTTTTTTGCCCCCATAGTAAGTTGCAATTGCCAAGGCCAAGTAGTCACTAATTATAAAGTAAGGAAAAAAATGGGTATCGATCTTAAGCAGTTCCATTCTACTTGTTCAGTATGAATTGAAAGTTATTCCTCTGATACCACTTAATAGAAACCTTCTGAGGCACTATAAAAAATCATGTTTAAAATATTCATTCAAGGTTAAGTGAACTCAGGGTTGAGTTTCTATAAACAAGACATTAAAAAAATTTTTTTCTTTTTTGTTTATTAAATTTATTGGGGTGACATTGGCTAGTAAAATCATATAGGTTTCAAGTATACAATTCTATAATACATCATCTGTATATTGCATTGTGTGTTCACCACCCAAAGTCATTCTCCTTCTGTCACCATATACAGTATTTGACCCCCTTTTCCCTCTTCTACCACCCCTCTGCCGCCTAACCCTCTAGTAACCACTACACTGTTGTCTGTGTCTTTGAGTTTTTGTTTCTTTGTTTGTTTGTCTTGTTTCTTGAATTAAGTCCTTTAACTGAACGAGATTTTATGTGAGTGACAGAATGATTTCTGAGTTCTCTTTAGATCTCATGGTTCAAGAACTCACCTGCTGATGTACTTGCCTGGGGGTGGTCAGAGCATCCACCTAACAAGTGAAAGGGTGATATGCAGCCCCTTACCCAGAAATGCCCCTTGTGAAAGCCACATCCATTCACTCACTTACTGATTTATTCAATCACTCTTTCTGAACACCAAGATCTTGGTAGGACACCAATCTGGATATAATATTATACCAACCTGGGTATAATATTTTTGGTTAATGCTTATATAATGCTTACTATATGCAATCTATTGTTCCAAATGCTTTCTATGTATTAACTCATTTAACCTTCAGTACAGCTTATGAGGGAAACATCACCACCATCACCACCACTTTACAAAAGAGGAAATTGAGGTATAAAGATACATAAGCTACCTGAGGTCACATATCTGCTACAGTCAAGATTTGGACCAGGCCAGGCAACCTAGCTTTAGAGTCTGTGCTCTTAACTGCTATTCTATGTTGTCACTTTTAAAAAATATTTTCTATCTGTAGCTATATCTAAGATGTCCTTTGGCGACTCATATGGTTTAATTGAGAGTGTCCGTCACCACATTCTGCAATGAGAACAGAATGCAGCCAGCGTAAGCATAATTTTATACAATAAGTATGATACAGTGGGCTTTTGATATTTATTTTCAATCCCTTTTTAAAAGAACTGCATAAAAAAACCTTTATGCAGAAATGGCTAAATCTCTGTTTAGGTCAGTTCCAGATTATGTTATTTTAATTTTTTTTTAATGGAATGCATATAGATTTAGGAGTAAGAAAGACCTAGTTTACTGTCCAAGCTCCACTAGTTTCTCCCCGGTAAAATGAGTGCATGCCAACTTTGCAAGATTGTTTGGGGACATAAAAGAGACTGTAATTTCTTGATTCCAGGGAATTCTTTTATAATTTTACAATTCATTTTTTTGTCGTAATTTAGTGCCTAACTCAGTGTCTGTTATGTTACAGGAAGATCATAAATATTAATTGAGTGATGAATGAAAGTGCCTGAAACAAACTCTATTCCATTGGCTCTCAGAACAATTTTTCATATTTTAAGTTCTCCAAAACTGGGATATATCCCACAATCAGTGGAATAATACAATAGATCTCAGCTGGATGGCTGTTGACATGCAATTGCCATTGCCCTGGGATGCAGTTATGCAGAAGCAGTTAGATCCTTTCAAACATGATTTTTAAGCTTTGTTAGGACTAGAAAAGTCGAGGCAGTACCCTTCTGATGCCCCACGAATTGCAAGGTGGTGGAAATATGAGCTATTCTCAGCCCTCTTTGAGCCCTAATGATGATTCCTCTGCTTCTTTACAGCATTTTCATTGCATCCCCCGTCAGGTCATTTCCTCAAAAGCATCAGCACTCAGTCAAAGATTGCATGGGGAGCTTGTGCAGGTCTTCAGTGCTCTCTCACTCTCTCTCTCCCTGTCTTTCTCTGGCCCTGCCTATCTCTCTCTGCCTATTTCGGCCTCTCTCTCCTCTGTCTGTCTGTCTGTGTGTGAAACCCTCTCCTTTCAGGCCCTCTGAACTGAAAGTCTGGCTCCCTTGTCCTCCCGAGACTCCCAGCTTCATCAAGTCAACTCAGAGAAGCTGCCAGCCTTTTTCTCTCTTTCTCTTTCCTGCACAACAGCCTGAAGACTCTCCCCAAGAGGTAAGCTGGGGCAATTATAGGGCTCACCTTATTTGTCTCCCCTTTGTCAAGGGTCATTGCTGTGTACTTCCTGATATCCAGGAAAACTGGTCTTTCATATGTGTCGTCAGTTTATTTCAGTTCAGGGCTTTGGATTCCTGCCTCTAGTGCTTTCTATCTGGGTGACACTGGAAAATTTACTTCTAAGTGTCCTCACTGAGCATGTTTCCTCATCTGCAGAATGGGTACAATAACACCTACTTTGGAGAGTTATCGAGGGGACTAATGAGATAATGTATATAAAACACAAAAACAGTGCATATGCCTTTAAGCACTTAATGTCAGGCTTTTTTTTATAGGTATCGCCCAATGTAACCCTTGTAACAATGTCACGAAATAGGTACTATTATTTTATAGAAAAGGAAACAGAACTTGTATAATTAGGGCCAGTTTTCAAACCCAGGCCTCCTGGCTCCAGACCCTGTGCTCCAGAAATGGTGATTATCCTCATCGTTCACTGGCTGGAGTATCCAGTTTTTTATTTGAAATCACATCATGCCCATCAGGAATCCTAATTGGCATTGCGATGAATAAAAATGCATAAAAAAGAGATATTACTTACCTACAGCTTGGGAATTTAGGTATTTCAAAACAAGAGATCCACAGAGGGCACTTCCTCTCCATTGTGCTGTCCTAAACTTAGTATGAGTCTGTACTACGACAGACATATGTGGCTATTTAAATTTAAATGAACTAAAATTAAATTTATTTCCTCCACAGCACTAGCTACATCTCAAGAGCTCAGGAGCCCCACATGGCTGGTGGCTACCACATGACAGCTCAGATCCAGGACAATTTCCATTATCACAGGAAGTTCTCTTGGACAGAAAGTTCTCTTATGGTTTCCATCCACTTCTCCTAAGTGATCTCCAGGTTTGCAGATATGCTTTCCTTGTTCATTCCGTAAATATTGGGTCGTCAGGAAAGTCATGATGTATTTTTCAATGATGTTTTTCAATGCAAAAATGCATTATGACTTTCCCGACGACCCAATATTTACTAGGCATCACCCATGTGCCAGACATTGGGGGATGTGAATGCACCAAATCAGATGGGGGCTGCTTGCACAGTTCTTCCAGCCTTAGCAGCTCTCCGGCTGGCCATTTCTACTGGCTTCCCAAGTCATCTGTTTTAGAATGTAAGGCTGAGCATGTCTCTCTTCTTCTTGGAAACTCCTAGGAGCACAAAATAACCTCACTGCACCTTAGCATGCAACAAGTTCCTCCAAGATCTGGCTCCCCCCGTCTCCCCAGCCCTCAGTCCTCTGCAGTCCGGAGGTTCACACAGTGTTTGCTGCCAGGGGCCCTCCTGGGCATGGGCTCCGGGAACCATCACTCCTGTCCTGCAGCTTTGCTCTCCCCGACACACATGGCCAGGATCCGGGAGCTGGCCCCATACGCAGGGGCTGTGACAACATCTCCAGGGACCTCTCCAGCTATACAATTTCCCTCTTTATCTTGGCTGACTCCAACTCATCCTCTAAGATTGGCTCTTTCTTTAGCACATTTTTCTGACTCTCCAAGATACGTTGTGCCCATTTTCCTTGGTGTTCGTGTAGCTCCTTGTACCAGCCTGTATTATGGGGCTTTAAATGCCAACACTTGAACCAGCATTGAGTACCTCCTGTGTGCCATACTCTATGCTAAACTCTGGGGATGCAAAGCCAAATGAGACTGGTCCCTGCCCTCTAAGAGCTCTGCATTTGCTCAGGGAGACAGTCCACTGAATCACAAATATAATATGGACTGTGGCACACACGGTGATGGAAGGAACCCAAAGCATGGAAGTAATGCAGAGTCAAGAAAGTTTGTTTTAATAGGGGCAGTGGCTCATGGAAGGCTTCTGTCTAAACATAGTGACTGTCACATAGTAGACTTTCCACAGACAATTGTGGAATGAATAAATGCATAATAATGATAGCCTATAGGCGTTGAGCACGTACTATATGCCCAGTCCTGTGCTAAGTGGCTTTACATGCATTCTGTCACTTATTACACATAACCTTTCTCAATGCCATTTTACAGTTATGTTTATCAATACCATTTTACAGATAAGGAGGTTGCGGCTTCAGTCCCTTGTCCACAGCCACCCTAGCTAGTAAGCACTGGAGCAGCATTTCAATCCAGGGCTGTCTCACTCGAAAGCTTGGTTTTCTTATCGCCATGCCAAACTCCTGCCCATTGTGAATGCAATAGGGTTTTGTAGAATGGATAGGAGTTTCTCATGTGGTCAAGAAAGGTGATGGGCACTCAAGGTGGAGGGAACCGCAGAGATATTTTCAAAGTGAGGCTCAGAGACGTTAATTAATTTGCCCAAGGTGACACAGTGGAGACTGAGAGTTTGAGCATGTTTCAGAGTACTCATTAAATGCCAAGGCTGGAGATGATGAAATGAGAAATTGGAAGAAGTTTTTCTTTTTTAAGCTCCTGTTGCTCTCCCACTTGCTATGTAAAAATGAAAGGACTATTGATTGGTAGGGCAGAATGTGCAGTTAGTAATGAGATTCCCTCTGAAAATCCTTTAAAGTCTCCATAATTAATTTATTTGGGAGGTGAAACAAACTGTGCATGTGAAATGAGTTAAAATTATTAACAGGCCTGCACCGTGTCCATTGCCTGAGGCTGCAAGGTCTGGTGCAGGGTGTGGGATTTGGGTCCACACACCGCCGCTCCATCACCCTTAAAATCATATTCTCTGAATTAATTATTGATCACACCCCAGTTTGGAGCAATCATTTCTTTCTCAGCTGTAGCAGTTCAGCTGTGCTGTGGCTTCTGTCCCTTTTGGGCTGAGCCAGGGGCAGGGGCTCTGGAGAGGGGTTGGGGACACTTCAAGTATGCTGAGAACCCCCTACCCCACTCTCCCACGTTGCTTCTCTGCATATATCCAGTGGAAACATATGTGATTGCAGGAAATTTAGCTTCTGAGAAGCCCCTTATCAAACGACAGGATAAGCTGGGTTAGAAATGATGCATTAAATTCAAGAAGAGGCAAACTAATCTGTGCTGACAAAGTCAGAACAGTGTTATCTGGGTGGGTGGAGAGGTGGCTGGGCAAATGACATGGGGGAGCCTCTGGGAGATGGGAATGTCTGCCTTGGTCCTGATGGTCTCCTGGTACAGTTCAGGCTTGTGCGTTTTATTGTGTGTAAATTATACCTTCAGAAAGAGAGAAGCAAATTGTGTTTTATAACCTATCTTGTTTTCTTTGAGTATAGAAATAATAATAATAATAATAATAATAATAATAATAATAATAATAATTAAACAATGGCTAGCTCTGAATGCATTCTTTATGCTGGGCATTCCCTCTATAGTTCCAAGTATTTTTTAATTAAAAAAATTTTTATTAAGACTTTATTTTTTCAGAACAGTTTTAGGTTCACAGCAAAATTGAAGTGAAGATACAGAGATTTCCCATACACTTCCTGCCTCTCCCATGCAGTCTCTCCCAGTAGCAGCACCCCCCCACCAGAATGGTCCTTTTGTCACAACCAAAGAACCTACATGGCACATCGTAATCATCCAATCCGAAGTCCGTAGTTTACAGTGGGGTTCACTCTTGGCGTTGTACATTCTGTGGGTTTGGGCAAATGCATAATGTCCTGTGTCCATCGTATGGTATCTGATTTTCTACTGCCCTAAAAAGCCACTGTTCTCTGACTATTCACTCTCCTCCTCCAATTACAGGCATTTAAAAAAGAAATCTATCTAATCCTCATGACAATTCTATGAGGCAGATTCTATGATTAAACCCATTTCACTCATATTAAGGTGCAGAGAGGTTAAATAATAACTTGCCTAAGGGATATAGTGACAGGCCCAGGACAGACACTGGCCCCCTGCTGTGGACTGTTGTGCTGTCCTCGAGACCCTCTTAACCCAGCGTCGTGTGCATTGTTGACTTATTGTCCCAGGCGAACGTTAGCTGCACCTTGACTTCCAACACCAGAGAGTGAGCTGGGGCTGGAAGGGGGGAGGGTGACGTTCAGGGCGTTGAAGGGGAGATGAGAACACCCCAGGGGGAGCTGGATTTGGGCAATGGAGAGGTGAGGGTTCTGTGCCGCATCCCCCAAACCAGCACTCAGGGGGCAAAACTTCCAACAGAGGGATTGCATGTACACTGGGGCACTGGACACCCAGCACGCAGCCTTGACCTAGTCTCTGCAAAGGTCCCAGACCTGAGTCTGGTACCGAGGGAGCGAGTGCTGTGGGCAGTAGAGCTGTCCACTTCCCATCACACCATGCTGGCTTGAACAGGGAGCATCTCAGGGGCCTGCTACTTTCCTGCTAAAGCCCTGGGGCCCTCCTATGTCCAAGTGGGGGGAAGCCTGCCACTCAAGACTGGGATTAAGATTCCCATCAATGCTGAGGTACAGAATAAGAAGCATATTTCATCAGAGCATCAAAAAAAAAAGTTTTTTCAAGTTGCATGGTTTTGCAAAATATATTTATAACTGCCATCACTTAGTCTTAACAACAACCCTGTGAGAGAAAGATTACCATTCTCATTGACAGACCTGGAGAGAATGAAAGCTTCAAGAGGTGGAGAGTGGCTGAGGCAATGTTGACATCCTGGAGCCTCACTCCAAATCCACTTCTTGCCTCCTTATCCCACCGTGCCAAGGGCATCCTTTGAGGGGAAAGGAATTGCCCAGAGGTATCCCATGGGAAATTATCTTGATACAATGCTAGCTCTGAGCTAGGCCATCTTGTGACAGGAAGGCTCAAGGAACAAATTAAAATGCTTGGATCACATGGTTTAAAACACACAGTTTCAAGCAAGAGGAATGGGGCTGGTAGTTGAAGCACTTAGGGTCAGATCCAAGCAGTGGGGGAAGGACTACACTGCCTGAACCCTGGTGCACGCAGAGTTCCTAAGTCCTGTCTCTCTCTGCTACCTCAGCCTGCCCTGCTGGTGGAGAAGTGACGAGGAGCAGAGTTGAGGCTGCAGAGGGAGCTTGACAACTGAAGGTGCCTGGGGCCATTGCAGTGCACCTGCTCTGTGGGAGAGTTGCAGGGCCGGCTACAGCTGGTCCATAATTGTAACTCACCGATTACCCTAACGAGCAGCTGCGGATTTCGTTTGTCAGAGGACTTGTGGGGCAGGCATGGGAGTCTCCAATGGGAGGCTGATTTAAGACCTCATAAATGTTGAGTGCCTTGTGTCTATTAAGTGTATTACGACTATTTGGAACCCCCGGTGCCTCATGTATATATTTAGCGAGTCGCAAATCCTTGCTGCCTCTTCGTCTTTCATCCCTTTCCATGTCCGGCACACACAGACTCTACTTACTTTATCTATGCTCACGTGTCTCTGTACGCAACCTACTGTACATATACTAAACACTTCTGATGAATTCTGCTCATCTCACAGCCATTTGCGTCTATCCTTGGTTTCATTTATTCTTCTTGTTTGTGTTTCTGATTTTCTCTAGCAGAACTGAATATCTTAAATAACATAGCAAACACATTCCAAATGTGTGGGGCAATCCATGCCAGTGTCTCTGTAGTGACTGGAAAGTGGGACTCTTTTGGGACTAGTGGTCTGCAGAGGCAGTCGCATGCAAGCAGTGTGAGAGCTTTGGAGCTAGGCCTGGGCTTGAACCCAGCTCCACCACTGATGGATGAAGGCAGGTACCTAACCTCACTGGCCCTCAGGTTCCCCTTGTGTGAAGGGCATAACCAACCCTAGAAATACCTCCTCGTGTTGTTTGAAGATTAAATAAGAGACTGTAGTAAGCCTGAGCACAAGCCCTGGTATGCAGCAAGTGCTCCACAAATGTATTGGGTTGTCGGAAAAGTCATGACGCATTTTTGCAATGAAAAACAAACAAGAAAAATACGTCATGACTTTTCCGACAACCCAATCGTTTTAGACCCAGATGAAGAATTTCCCTCCTTCCTCTGCCCTGTTAACTCCACTTATGAGTCTCCTGAAGAGCCATGCTCAGTTACCCAAGGCCACAGTTACAACCGGAGAATGTGATAGAAGGGAATTTACATTTGTTGAATCCAGACACTGTGTGTCTGCCCTGTCTTCGTGGTGCCACCAGGGATGGACACAAGGGTGCTGTGGGGACACAATTGACCTAGATGGGAGGCTCCAGAAAGGCTCCCTAGAGCAGGTAGGCCGAGAGTTGGAATTTGTAGCATGAGTAGACATTAGCTCATTAAAACGGGGAGAAGAAGGTGAGAAGTCGTTTTAGGCAGAAGGAGTAGCAGGAGAGAGTGATGGCAAGAGAGAGACCGTGTGTTTAAGACCTGAGGATGATTCAGCCTGGCTCCGGTGAGCAGGACCATGGATGGGTGACTTCTGACCACACACGGACCAGTCCTGAATTTACTAAAGGGCCGAAGATGGAGGTAGAGTTGAAAAAGTAATATTTGCCTTTATTCAAGTCCAAGGAGTAAGAACAACAGCAAAATTAGGAAAACGAATAAGGAGGAGGAGTAAGTAAGAAGTGTTTGTAGTTACGGGGACTGCATTTTTTTTTAATGTGTGTGATAGTTCTAGCTTTCAATTATTAATACTCAATACATGGGGATTTAACTTTCTTCCAGGAAGGTGGTAGGAAGGGAGGATCTGAGATGTCTTTTCCAGGATTTTTAGTTAATATGTATGAGGCTAAGAAGACAGTGCACATATTCAAACTTGGCAATAGTGGAATTAAAAAGCAGTTTTCCTTTTTCTCCCCAGGGGAAGGTATACAGGTGGAAGATTTAGCAGCAGCCAAATTTATTCTGATATCTTCCTTTTGGGATGAGCAGCTGCAGTAGGAAGTGGCCTTGAGCATTGGGGTGGAGGTTATTTTAATGTAAATAGAACTTTAAAAAATCCTTCCAGGAAACAGTGCTCAGACAAACTCTCTGACAGGTCAGAGATTTTATTGTCTTAAGTGGGTCTTGAGGGGGGTGGCGGGGAAGGCGAGTGAGTCTGGCCACCTCTAACCCCGACACAAGCTTTCTTCAGGAAGAGACCCATGAAACGTTATTATGGAAAACAGAAGGCCCATTACGAACCACTTTAATATAGTTTTTATTCGGTTGGCCATTTGCTAATTTAATAAAGATTGCATATCGCTGGTGGCTGTTACTCAGAAATTTGAGATGTCAATTCCTGAGCGGTTCGGCGGAGCAGCTTAAAAGAAAGTAGAGCGGCGCTTCCCCGTTTCTAGAGAGGAAGATGTAACTGGCTCATGTTCCAAAGGGAAGATGAAGTGCACCAAGAGGACAGAGACTCAAAATCATCGGCTGGGTGGTTTGGAGTCCTGACTTTGACACCTTTGGGCTATGTGACTTCTCCAAGTGACTTTACCTCCCTGAGTCTTCGTTTCCTTATGTGTAAAACGGTTATAAGAAGACCTACCTTCTGTAACTGTGAACACTGAATGAGATAAGTATATAAAGTGCTTAGCCTGGTGCCTGCAATGCTAAGTCTTTGACTTCAAGTGGGTTGGAGGCAAGAGAGAAAAAATGAACGTGGCCTGGGGCCCCGGTGCACAGGATGGAGAGCCTTGCTCAGAGGGAAAACTGTGGCCAGACAACTGTAGCCACGAGCACAGGGTTTTGGGTGAAGGGAGAGCAATGGACCTAATGAAAAGTGTAAGCGAGGAGGAAGTTGGAGAGGAATAATAAAACACTAACAACAACCATACCAATTGCTAACATGTACTGAGTACTTACTACGTGCTAATACTGTTGAAAGCGCTTCTCATGCATCATTTCACTTAATCCTCACAGCTCTTTGAGACAGTCATGAAAGCAAGGGAAGATGGAAGGTTTGAGATGAGGAGCAGTGGCAAACTTATTTTGCACAAGACATGAGGCATCACTGCTTAGTCGCGGAGAAAAAGCATTCATATAATATTCAACAAGTATTTATTGAGCCTTGATTCGGTCCTAGCCAGTGTGCACTTTGCTTTATAAAATTAAAAAAAGTCTCTTCTAAAGTAGGCTCTGGAAGGTTTTGCTGTGAATTTCCAATAGTAGGTTAAGAGAAGTGAAGGCTGTGTTAATAAAACACCCCAAATCTCAGTGGCTTAAGAAACCAAAGTTTATTTCTTGCTCACTCAAGTCCACTGAGGCCTGGATGACTCTCTAGGACAAAGTCAGCGGGTGGCACCTCCATCTCATCACATGGCCCCTGATTTCCATATGCTCACCCCAGCTGGGGAGGAGCTGCACCAGCGTTTAAACACTTATACTTCAAAACAGACACTTCACATGACCCCACCTACATAAGGAAGGTAAGGAAGCATAATCCTTCTGCCTAGAAGAAGAAACCTCGATAAGAGGCACACTGGAAGTCCATTGTTATTTCTAAAGTAAAATCCTCCCACCCTCTCTCTCTCATTCCCTCCCTTATTTTCCTCCTTCCTTTCTTCTTTCTCTTTCCCTCTTTCCTTCCCTCTCATTTATCTTTAGGACTGGTTCTAGAATTAGGCTCTAAGCCTTGAACATGATTCCCAGAGACATCTGGGGAACTGACCTTTGTTTTAGCTCCACACTCTAAATTGAGAACGTGTAACATCTGGACCAGACTGCATTTGTCTGGCGAGGCTGAGGGTGATTAATGACTGCGCTTGTGTTTGACTATACAGTATTGTACCACATTTTCAATCATGTTGTGTATTGCATAACTCTAAGATTGATGAGGTGCACCTGCTCCAGGTGCAGTGGTCTCCAGGAGACGTCCAGAACTGCTCCAGGCTGGGGCAGGGGCAGCTGAGCTGCCAGGAAGTCAGGCTTTATTTATTTATTTATTTTTTTTAGCAGTTGTTCAAGTCTGAAATTCAAAGTGTGTGCAAAGTCTCTGAGGAAATTGGATTTCTTTTCAAGGCTTTTTTTTTTTTTTGTATGGCTGGAGTCTCCTGTGTATGATGCCGAATCTAGTGTGCATTTTTTCTTGCTTTGAAGTGATAATTTTCAGATGATCTTGGTGACTTCCTCTGATAGAAGGGGATCTGTGTGTCACCACTCCATTGCTTGAATTATTTCAAACCCCACTCCTGGAGGGTCCTTTGCAGTCGCCAAAGGAAGCAATAGAAGCACAAAACCACATTATTCTCAACACCTCAGAGAAATTCATATTGAGTCTCCCATCATTAGGTGGCACAGATACACAAAACCATAAAGCGTATCTTCTTTTGCTAGGAATGTATCAGCAGAATAACATAATGGTTAAAAATATGACCCCTGAAATCAGACCTAGGTTTGAATCTTGGCTTGGCTCCTCACTGGCTGTGTGACTTTGGGGACACAGCTCTTTGAACCTTGATTTTTCTCTTCAATAAAATAGGATAGACAATAGTCCTGATGTCATAAAACTGTTGTGAGAATTCAGGGAGATAGTGTATAGAAAGCACTTAGCATAATGAATGGTGGTTAGTAAGGGCTCAGTTCACACTGGCTTTTACTATTAATAAGCCCTATTCTAATAGCATTCATCTCTGACTTTGTTTAATAAAACTTTGGAAAATGAATCATTACTTAATAAAGAACATTAAT
>NW_017732748.1:135575-143207 GCF_001890085.2 Hipposideros armiger | reverse complement strand
GTCCAATGCTGTGTTAGGTACGTTAGAAGAATAATCCTTAACTCTTACAACAACACGGTAAGTTAGATATTATTATTCCCACCAGGTGGTGAGGCACCTATCTCTCAGAGTGGTTAAGCATCTTGTACTAGGTCCCGGAGTGAGTGAATGACAGGCCAGGACTTCAAAGTCTGTATCCTCAAAATCATACCTGCCGCCTCTCTTAGAGATCTAGCTAACCATTTTTCTAAGTAGAGGTTTTCTTCATGACCCCAATCAGTGGGATGGTAAAGCCAGATTAAACAAAAAACTTTCTGAATGCTGCATGCTCAGATGAAACAATGAGCTTCTTAGTGAGTTAATTAATTAGGGTGCATTGTAGCTTTCACGGCAGTCAGTAGACTATAAATATTTTAGAACTTGAAATTACTGTTTGGTTTTGTGTTGCTTTGGCTCTTTGCAAATCTTCAGATTATATATTTGCACTAAATTTCTCTTTTCCCTAATGAAGCCTTCCCATGCATAACTGTTTTTATTAATTTTCTTGACTTCAGGGAAAGGAGAGGTTGGGGAGATTTTTAGCTCATAAGACTTCATAAGAATCAATGACCAGGAATGTAAAAAGAAATCTGAAAACTTCCACTCTTCTGCAGGATTCACAAGCTGCAGAGCATCTGTGGGAAGCAGAGGTGTCTGGGGCCGGCTGCAAGCATAGCGGGGATTAAGGAGGGAGGCCTACTACCATGTAGGGTAAAATATAAGCTTCGTGGCTCATGAACTTTATCTATGAGCTGTTTTCTGCTCAACTCCATCACTGTTTCTTGACATGTTCAGGAGCTTGGCCTGTGTCCATTTATTTACTTTATAACAGAAACATTGGCTTAAGGTATAAGGAAAAAGTCATTCTGGTGATAGGCTGAACAGAGAAGGGGAGATTTGATCAGAAAAATGTTTGGGGGAAACATATAAACTGTCACTTGCTCTAGTTTTAGTTTTTATCTTAAAAAAATTGCAGGGGAATACTGTGCTCTCCAAGGGGTGAATCTTAAATATGAGAATCATTTTATCAGAGAAGAGACAATTATGGAAAACTGGAACTGAAACATTAGCTAGCGAGGGCCGTCTCTTAGTTCTAGTGAAATCTGGGAAAGGTGTTTTCTAAGCCAAGTGGGTTCTTGGGTTCTCCTTCTATGTGCCCTAAATTCCTTTCGTGGGCTCAGCTCTTCAGGATGGGTGCAAGGCGGTGGGAATTTAATCAGTGTAGCAAACTAGGAACTCAGGCCAATTTGCAAACGTCTCATGGGGACAGAGTTCTCCTGTCTCTGGCTCCAGAGCTTTCTTTCTTGCAGTGGTGGTGGTGGAGTGAGTGCAGGCTCACACACATTTCAATTATTTATACTCCTTGCAGCCTTGTCGATGGAAAAGGCATTGCAGAACCCAAGACATTCTCAAACTCACGGGCCTGTTCCTGTTATTTACAATCAAGTTTATCTCCTCAGTTTCCCACCCTTTGCCCCTGCAAAACCCCCTCCCAGACTTCTTCCAAGTCCCTTTCCTAAACTAATTAAGCCAAATGTTGCCTTTACATCCAGTTTCCTTTATTTGCCTGTGGTTTTTTTTTTTTTTAATGATTGTATCATAGACTGAGGAGGGGCCTTGTTACCAAGGCAACTGGGCTTGTTGCCTGTGCTTTTTCAGTGTCAATTGGACACTGCTTAATATGCTTGTTCATTTGTAGAAGGAAGTTTCTATGTTACCCAAGCTTTTTAAAGCTTGAAATGATCCAGAACACTACAAATCTTCTCATTATCCCAGCATGATTGGTCACTGGGAACCCAGGGACAGAGGGGTCTGAAAAGACAGATTTGAGCAAGGCCAGGTTCTGTTTGTCCCTTATTGTCTGCAGTCCATGCACCCGGCCTGAAGATAATGTGTCATCTGTATCAAGCATTATGCCCCCACCGGGCAGCCTGGGCGCCTAGGATTCGTTATATGACTATCTTCCCTTTGCCTGGCATCACATTCTTGTTCTGGCTCCTAGCAATTTTATATTCCCCATTTCCTCCTTTCAGGCAACTGCTGTCAGTTCACCAAAGTCCTGGGGCCACATATTACTCATGTTGCTAAGCATCTAGCTGAGGCCCTGGCATATGGCAACGTTTGGTAAATATTTGTTGAATTGTACCTGAAATAATCAATTCTTCCCTTTACCAACCTGAGACCTAAGTAACCAGTCAACAAATAGTTATTAAGCACTGTATTTGTTTGCTCAGATTGCCATAACAAAATACCACAGACTGAGTGACTTAAACAACAGAGATTTCTTTTCTCACAGTTCTGGAGGCTAGAAGTCCAAGACCAAAGTGGCGGCAGGTTTGGTTTCTCCTGAGGCCTTTCTTCCTGGCTTAGAAATGGTTGCCTTCTTTCTATGTCTCGCATGGCCATCCCTGGTGTGCCTTTTTGCATCTGAATTTCCTCTTTTTATAAGGACACCAGCCAGATTGGATTAGGGCCTATTGCACTGGCCTCATGTTAACTCAATCATCTCTACAAAGGTCCCATCTCATTCTGAGGTACTGGGAGTTAGGGCTTCAGCGTATGAGTTTTGGGGCACAAAACTCAGCCCATAACAAGCACCCGTTATTTCTCAGGACCCGTGATAAGCCCTGCAGGCAAAAGAAAGGGTGATTTTCAAAATTCTTGACAACTTCTATGGAGTGGATAGTGAGCATTCTAGACTGACCACTCTAATCAGAATGGTTGCCTGTTGTACACACACATTTATTTGTGGATGCTGGTTTGGTCTTGCACCAGATATGGCATCTCATGCAGCTTGTAGTCTAGTGGAAGAGCTAACAATGAACAAGTAATTCTAATTCTGATGAGTGTTGGAAGGATTGGTTCAGGCTGCTACGGAGGTATAGTGGGGACTTCACCTCTTGAGTGTTTGTGCGGGACACGGTAGGGAACCATTTCCTGAGAAAATGCTTCCACTCTTGGCCAAAGTTTTTATCCCCCAGGCCTCTTACACATACGCAGGTACTATCTCCCCTCCTCCCTGGAGGGGTGGGATGGTAAATCTGGTTTATGTCTGCCCATCATATCCTTAAGACTCTTACTCCTTCTATCTTTCAGCTGAAGAATGACAGTTAATGCCTGAGAAGACATAATTAAGGGATTATCTTATGTTCTGTGAAATACTAATAATTAAATAATAAATGGTAGGATAGCAAGGCAGAATAAAATCAGGGAAGAGGAATGAAAGGACCATGAAGGTACTGGATACCTTCTATAGGAAGAATCAATGAAGACTTATCATCATAATAGTAGCCAACATTTATTTTGCATCTTCTCTGCATTCAACCAATATGTATTAAGCACAAAGTATATGATGGGAAGTATTCTAGACATTGGGAAGAGGTGGCGAATAGCAGAGAAGGTGGTTGCTTTTGTGGCGTTTGCGATCTAGTGAGCTAGCGTCTTTTATATGTAGTGGGTATGGCCTTGTGCCACTCAGATCCCCCTTTAGGACCGAGGCACCCATTCCTTCAACTATTGGCTAGTATTGAAGCTGCTGGTTCAAAGGAATTGTCCTTAGCTAAAGAACCCCACTTTGCCTAGGGTTATTTTTCCTCCTGGGAGCAGCCTGCATCCAATAATTAGTAGATGAAAGGTACAAAGGACCAATACTTTGTCTCAATTGCAGACAACTCAGGAGCTTGGCCTGTGTCCATTTATTTATTTTATAACAGAAACATTGGATTAAGGTATAAGGAAAAAGTTTTCCCAGCTCCAGAGTTCCACTGGGGATCGGCTGTGGGATCTATTGTGACTGCATCACAGTGCAACGTATCCCCCTGTCAATCAATCCTGCATCGATCACTACCCCACAGGTTTTTCTTGGGGTAGAACTCCCTAAAATGTTTCCTCTGCACAATCTTCATTTTAGAGCTTTGGATAGAAAAGCTGACCTAAGTACACATGTATTTTAAAAAGAAATCCCAACCACAATGTTGTGCTATTTTATTATATCCACTTTACAAATTAGGAAATTAAGGCTAAAAGAGGTTGAGAAACTTGCTCAGATCACAGAGCCAAAAAGCTGATAGAAATGGAGCATGAACCCTTTTCTACCCCTAAAAAAGCATGTACTATGAAAGATTACCTTACCCTTTCTTGAAGGTGAGAAGACTGGGCCTCAAGGGATGAGCAAGACCTGGGAAGCATGGATTTTGAGGAGGACTTCTTCCAGCTCCAAAGAGTTCACCTGGATGGGCTCATTGCCTGGGTATGAATTAAATCATTTACTATCGATCCTAAAAAAGTCACTGTTCTCTTTTCCTCAAGTGTCTCTGTAAATGCAGCATATTGATTTCAGAAAGACAATTTAAGCCAATTTTTTAAAAGCTATGAAAATATAGATTTTGTTAAAAACTGGAATCTATAAAGCCATTTGGATTTCTCTTGATTGTGCTCTGCTGACTCTCATCAAAGAAGACCAAATGATAACAAAGTACAGGAAGGACTGATATTATTGAAATGCTTTGTATACATGAGGCTGAATTCTCTCAACTGAGGGCTTCTTAAATTGTGTGTGTGTGTGTGTGTGTGTGTGTGTGTGTGTGTGTGTGTTTAATAGCCAACAACATATTTTTCTGTTCGTTTTGTCACTTGAGAGTCACACGAAATCCAACATGTAGGTTTTGGAATCCCTGCTTTACAGATCAGGAAATGAGACTCAGAGAAATTAAGGTGCCCAGGTCACACAGCTGGAGCCCATATTTGAAACCTAGTGCATCTGTCTTCCACCTTCTGCTTGACAAATGCATCTTCATCTAGAACTTCTCGGCATGTTCGAAACCCAATGTGAAGTTCATACTCTATCCCTCATCTGAGCTAATGATAGGAATTTCCACTAAGTCATCTAAGCCGGAAACCACAAACATTCTTGACTCTTTCACCTTTCTAGTCCCATCCTTGCTTCCTCCTCCCTCTACCTAAAACTCCATTTTTTTCTATACCTGTCTGATAACATTTGTCAGACCTCTTTGTTACTATGTCCATATCATCATCATCTGTCACATAGACTAATATTAATCCAATATCTCTTAACTGATATATAAAAGTCATCTTTTTTGCTTTTTATTTCCTGATTGTAAAGTAAAGCATATTCAATATATTTATTGGCCATTTTTATTTCTTCTGTGAATTATCTGTTTGTAGATGTTGCCTTTTTCCCTACTGATGCATTTAACACTTAAAAATGTATTTGAATATTGTCTTTCTGTTATATATATTGCAAACATCATTTTCTTTCTGTTTATAATTTGCTTTTGAACTTTCCTACGGAGTTTCAGTTGTACAGATTATCAATTTTATGTTATAAAATGTGTCACTGTTTTTCTATGATGGCTTCTGAATTTTGCTTTTAGTTAGGAAATGCTTTTCTACCTCAGTGTAAGTTTCTAACGTCTTCTAGATTTTCTTCTAATTTATTTATTTATTTATATTTTTTTAATTGGGGAATTGGGGGATGGGAACAGCACTGGGGAATTGGGGGAAGGGGAACAGACAAGTTGCTGTCCTTCTGTTCTTCAGTCTAGTTGTGGAGGANTAAAAATCAGCATCTTTTTTTCTGGCCTGTGTCTGGCCTGTTTTACTCTTTTACATTACCTGCCTGTACAAGGCAGAATAATGGTCCTCTAAAGACGTCCATAGCCTAATTCCAGAAACCTGTGAATACGTTAGGTTACCCAGTGAATGGAAATTAAGGCTGTAGATGGGATAAAGTTTACTATTTACCTGACCTTAAAATAGGGAGATTATCCTGGATCGTCTGGGTGAATCCAATGGCACCACAAGGGTCCTTACAAGTGGGGGAGGAACATCAGAGGGAAATGTGGTTATGGAAGAATGGATGGGGAGATGCCATGTTGCTGGCTTCAAAGATGGAGGAAGGGGTCTTGAGCCAAAGAAGGCATGTGGGCGGCCTCTAGAAGCTGAAAAAGGCTAGAACCTCCAGAGAGGAACACAGTCCTGCTGACACCTCGACTTTAGCCAGTAGGCCCATGTTAGACTTCAGACTGCCAGAACTGTAAGATGATACATTTGTATTGTTTAAGCCATTAAGTGTGTAGTGACTTGTTCTAACAACAATAAAAAATGAACACACTGCTGTATCCCTGTAGGATCAAGCTATATCTGCCTGTTCTCAATCTTCATGGTTTGTATGTAACTCTTTTGAGGTGCTTCCTAATCCTGGCAAATCCACTAAGCCAAACAGAGCTACAGAAGCTCCTGGCCTCCCTACTGGAGAATGTTGATCGATAAGAATGTCTGCTGCATTTGATGTCAGGCATATGTGTTGGCATCTGTCGAGGACTCCCAGTGACACAAGAGAACGCTACTGTTGATATTTAGAAAAGTATTAAGTGATCATAATTACTGTGGAATGTTGTATTCCCTACTGTTAGGATTTTAGCACTAGATTTTTATGTGGTTGGGAAGAGTTCAGCATTTCTCTCAAAGACAGATGGCCTGGCTAGATGGGCAATTTCCATTAGGAGGGGAAGATCTTGTCCGAGAAGGTATCGTTTCGTTTGTCTCTGCATACATGACTGTGAGGACCCGTGGAGGGAGCTAGGACTGAGAGAGGCAGGAAGGAACACAATTCTTCCAAAGAGACCCAGGAGCAAAAGGCAAGGGCCTTTGGGAGCAGACATGAAAGGGACCCAAATGTGCACTAGAAACATGAAAGGTCATGAGTTCTATGGGGAGAGCTGCAGTCAGGGTACTTTTGGGACAAAGATTCTGACACCAATTCCAATGTGTGGATGTTTTTCCTCACACCACCAAGCAGTTCTCTGTCACCAACTGGGTGTCCCACGGTTCAGCTTGATCCTGACACTCTCTGCTTGGAGAGTTTCAGCTCCCACAGGTTAATGGTTCTGCTCTACAAGACGGATTTTCCCCTGCCCTTGGCACTCCTGTGCTCAGGCTCAGGGGTGTCAACCTTCGAACTACACCACTGACTTCCCAGGGTCTCCATCTTGCAGATGGTAAATTGTGGGACTTATTAGACTCCATAATCACATGAGTCAATTCCTTAAATAAATATCTTCCTAAATATATATAATATATAATATATATAATATCATTATATATATTATATATATGTATATATATGTATATATATGTATATATATGTAGTATTGGCTCTGTTTCTCTGGAGAATCCTGACTAATGTAACGGGACAGTAGACATTCTCTCCCCTCCATAGAGACATAAGCAGTAGAGAATGAATGTGCCCCCGTCACATATCCCTGAAGCTGTGGGGTTGTGCTTGGCAAAGGTGTCCTTGAAAAACACGCCTTGGGACAGCAGGGGCAGGAGCCACTCTGAGGAAGGAAGATCTCTCTCTGAGATGGTGCTCTTGGTTTATGTTTATTTTTGGTCTTTATCTTGAACAAATGTTGATATTGACACCACCTCAGAATAAATGGACTTGTGACGTGTTCCACAATTCACCCTTCTGGAGTCACGCATTCTATGTCACATGCTCTGAAGTTTCTGAGGGTTATCATACTCTTGTGGGATGTTGGTGAGTTGCACTCGGACTTTGAGGGGGCAGATCGTAAGGTGGGAGAGATGGGC
>NW_017732748.1:120096-126440 GCF_001890085.2 Hipposideros armiger | reverse complement strand
TGGAGGGATTTGGGCGTAGTTGGGATAAGTTAGTCTTTAGCATAGAAAAGGTCTAGCTGTACCCTGGAGCATAAGAATTATGAGGAAGTAAAACCCTGATACTAATGAAACAATGGTTAAACTGCCCGGTATAAAAAGGGGCATGCTGTAAAATAAAGTGTGACACTTCTTGAAAAGAGCTCCTGTGTCTCTGTGCATTTTTTCCTCGCTGACTCTGCCTCCACCTGAAGGGACCCCTGGACCTGCGGGAGCTGGTCTCCCCCAGATGTGCTCATTGCTTGGGTAAGAATCAAGTCATTTACTCTTCTCTCTCCTAATTACTATAACTTTATATGTAGGACAAACCTCCCTCATTTTTTCTTTTTAAAAAGTTTCTGGTCTATTTCTTTTCTCTTTCAGATAACTTTTAGAATTATTTTGTCTAGTTTATAAGGAACCTTTTTAGAATTTTGATTGAAATCATATTGAATTTATGGATAATTTGGGAGAACTGACATTCCTTCAATTGCAACTCCCAACAAGGAACATGCTGTGATATTTTCTTCCTTATTGCAGATTGTCTTTCATATCGTTTTCTTCACATAGCTCTTGCACATTTTTTGTTAGTTTTTTTTTCAACATTTAATAGTTTCTGTTGTTATTGTAGATGATATTTGTGTTGGACTGGAAAACAAAAAGCTACAATCCTTGGACTTTTTGTTGGGTTTAGCAGTGATTTAGGTTCTGCCAGTTAGTGGACTTGTGTTAGAGGTGAATTTGGAATGAGTTAAGGTAGGCGTGAGGCAATGGCTGAGGCACTCATTTTGCTGGTATGAATTATAGCAGAGGCAGCCCTGTTTCTGGGGCCAGCAACTTTCTGATACGGAAAGTGACAGAGGCCACGGGGTCCTGCAATCAGCACCTTCCCAATTGGGTGGTTCCCTATGATGCTGGAAGCTTTCTCATTCCAAGTGGAAGAGTTGACTCTTGGAAGGTCAGCCTAGGTGAGGCCTATTGCTCCAGCCTCTCCAATAATTTCGTAATAGCTGGAAGGAAATAAATTACTTGCTGGAAAACCCAGCTAGAGAAATTTTTGTTGTCTGCAAGTGAACCCTAAATGAGATAATATTCTTTGTGATCATTTATCGGTTATTGGTGGTGTTTAGAAAGCCATGATGTTTTATGAGTGGAATATGTGATTATTGGTATTGGTCATTCTGGTACAACTTTTATTTAAGGTTTTTTTAAAAAAATCACCTTTCCCTGAATTTTAAGATAGAAAATGTTTCCCATGTGAGTACATGCAGCCCAGCAAGAAACTAAACCAAAATTCCTTCTCCTGTCCTACCTAGTCCATTAGGAGAAGAACTAGCATTACTTTTATGTTTGGTGTGAATAGTCAGTCAATAAAAATGATTTACCATTGTAAAAAAAAGAAAAAAAGGAAAGAAAGCTATGATGTTTTACCTGTTGCTTTCGTGTCTGGTTATGTTACCAAATCCTCTTGTTAGTTTTAGTAGCTTGGAGTTTCTAGATAGGTTATAGCATTATCCACAAACGTGGAATGCTTTGCCCTTCTTTCCAAATAACTTTCCCTTTTGTCTCCTGTTATTAAGATTAACAGGATCTTTAGCATAAGATTGAGTAACAATGTAGGTAGCTGACTTTCCTGTGTTGTTTCTGATAATCTGGGATTATTCTAGTGTTTCACCATTAAGTGTGATATTTTCTGTTGGTAGATACCCTTTATTAGCTTAAGATGCCTTTAATGAAGCTGTGTTAAATTTTATAAAATATTTTTCCAGCATTTATCAGTATGATGATATACATGTAGTACTTGTTTCCTAATCTGTCATGATAGCAAATTTCATTAATGTGCTTCTTCCTAATATTGAACCATTCCTGAGATTTTCCCCCCATATTTTAAAAAATACATTGCCAGATTTTGTTTTCTAACATTTTATTTAGGCTTCTTCTGTTCATGTTCGTAATTAAGTTTGGCTGAAGAGGTATGCATGTTTTTGTGTGTAGATGTGTGCTATATTTTTTGATGGGGTTTTAGTACTAAGATTATTCTAGTCCAACAGAAGGAAATGAAAACTTCTCATGTTTTTCCATGCTCTGAAATAGATGATATAAGGTTCAGTCCTTTTCTTATAAAACAATTCTGTAAAATAGGCCTGGTTTAGTCCTAAATCTTGGACTACATTTAAAATTTCTTTCTTAATTATCAACCTTTTAGTTTTTGCATTCTTTTTGAATCAAATTTGTTCATTTATATATTTTTGGAAATTCATACATTTCATCTAGGTGAAAGTTGAAATTGTGCTGTTCCACTAATAGCCAACGTTTAAACATTGCTTACTATGGTGCCAGGTGTAGTGTTAAGTCCTTTCACACACAAGGAATTTAATCCTCTCTGAGGTAGGTATTATCATACCCAGTTTACAGCTGTGAAAGTTGAGGCCCAGAGGAGAGGTTTAGTAACTGGCCCACTAATTGGCAGAGCTGGAATTCAAACCCCGGTAGTCTGGCTCCAGAGGCTGCTATAATTTTTTAATCCCTTCTGTATCTATAGTTATGCCTATCTTCTCTTTCCTAAGAGTTTATTTTTGTCTTCTTTTTTCCCCCTCATGTACAAACTTGCTAAGGGATTGCCAGTTTTATTATTGCTGCTATGATTTCACCATTCAAAAGACCAGTTTTCATTATATTGATCAACTTTTTAAAATGAATTTTGAATTTACAGCTTATTTGCATTCCATTGATATATTATATATTAATATATAATATGCCTTTATTCTCTTTTCTCTATATTTTTTAATCTTTAATCGAATACTTAGATAATTTAACCTAATAAACACATCAAAGACCTTAATACCACGGAGGCTGCATCTCAAAGATTTTGTTTTATAGTGTTGTCATCATCGGTGTTAATTTTCCAAGAGCCTATAATTTTAATTTTGATTTCTGCCTTTACTTAGAAGTTATTTTAAAAGGCCCTTTAAACTTTCTAAGTAGTTATTTTAGGGTTGGATGCTGCTGGTTATCTTTTTTTATAAATTTCTAATGCCATGGAGTTTTGGAATAATCACTAGTGTTAAAACTTACTGAGATTTTGTGTGTCACCTTTATTTTTAAATGTTTCATGAGTGTTTAAAAATGTATATTTTCTGTTGTGTGCAACTTCTTATAGAGCAATTTGATTTAGGCGTGTTAATTGTGAAACCTAAGTCTCCACTTCCATTCAGAAACACAATAATTTTCGAAGAGATGTCTATTAATCCATCCCACTGACTATGGATTAGTCAGTCTCTGTTTGCTTTTCTAATAATTTTGTCTTATATATTTTAAAATTATGTTGTTAAGTGCTGTTGCAGGTATTTGGTGGATTTTAATTTTTAAGAACATGAAAATTTTTTGTGTCAAAAAATTTGTTTTGAAACTTAATGTTTTCCTCCTTTGAATTTTATCACACCTGAAATTAATATTGAGATGCTGTTTCCTTTTGAGGGGGACAGATTGGGGAATAGCAGTTAGCATTTATTTGCTTGGTGTATCTTTCTCCATCACTTTATTTTAAAACTTCCAGGGTCTTATTTTAATGTGATTCCTATAAAAAGCACAAAGATAGGTTTTATTGCTTGTTTTGGTTTGGTTTGATTTTCACGACCAATCTGGGAGTTTCTGTTTGATGAATGTAATTTAGATATGTTTGTTGTGAATAATGATACATTTGGGCTTATTCTTGCTATCTTATTTCATGTTCTCTTAGATTCCTTTTTCTTTCTTTCCTTTGTTGAATTTATAATGCTTTGTTACAATTTTTCTCTCTAATTATTTAGAATACGTGCATATTATTTATATTCTTCTAGGTGAAGTACATTTAAGCATATTTAAAAAAATCAACATCTAGAATTCTCTTCAATGTGCTTAATCTGGTACCTTGTTCAATTATCTAAACTTTTTACCATGGGTCTGTGGTTCCCAGTCTTTTGCATTTTATGAAACAGTAATAATTCTGAAAAATAAGTTGTGGACCTACCCAAGGTTGTCAAATTTTATTATGTTAAATAAGAGAAAAAAAAAACAAAACAAGCATACCTATCATCTGTCATTTCCCATTGCCACCAGGATATTTTAATGTCAACAAATTAAGGCGAACATAGTCTTATAATAGAGGATAATTTGAAAAAAATCAAATAAATATTTTAGGTATTTAGCTTTGTAGAAAACATCTATGTTTTTCTCATTTTACTCCACAGTGAGAACTCCATCATAGCCTGATACTGAAATGAAAACTAGTTTTGGGGAGTCATGCACTCCCAACTAATCTTTTGCAGCCTCATTTCCCCTCCCCCACTTCCCACTGTTTCTTGAATATTCCAAACCTTTTTCCTTCTTTTCTGCTTTCCTTCCTGTTTTCCCTTTCTTTTCGTACTTTCTTGCCTCTGTGTATTTGCAAATGATTTTTATCTTTTCCTGAAATATCTATCTTTCTACTGCTCTCATACACCACAGTGCCATTTTATATGAGGGATAGATTTTTGAAGAATTTACATAATTTAAAACTAACTTAAAGATTAATTTTCTCACAGATCTGATGAAAGTACTTCTTATGGTGGGTATTTCTGTTTACTAGCTCAAGTGGTAATAGTGTAAACACTGCCTACAATTCACATGGCATAACAGTATTGATGAATTAAACAACAGTTTGGAAATTGCATAATTTCAGATTTTGTGCATAAATTAGGACTTTATTAATATTTTTATATCCTATACTTTCAAATTAATTCAATGTTGCATGATATGCAATTGCCCTTCATTATACTCCCTTCTCTGATTTCTCTTTAGTGCTTGATTATATCTGTGATATAATTGTAGTAGTTACTGTGGGAACCTTTCCCCAAGAGAGGAGATGCTATTCTGATTGGGTAGAGGCTTGATTGGATAAACTGAATGTTTAACTAGTAAGAGTACAGTGCCTTAAGGGGAGGGTGGCCCTATGTTCAGTGTTCCCAGAACAGCCCTGATGAATTACTTTAGCTACCACGTGGTCACTTCTGGTCTGGACTCACTGGATCCCTTGAGGCCACTCTGTGCATCCTGTTTCCAGGTGGCAGGCTTACCTACACACAGGGCCTGACTCCTCTTTTGTCTTTGCCTTGGTAGCTGCCCCTGAGAGCATAAGTTAGGGATGTTCTGCCCCACAGATCTTGCCATCCAAGATTCAGGGCAAGGGTCCCAACTGGCTTCTGTGGGCCTGGAGTCGTTGCACACGTTCCAATCCAGCATTTACCTGGGCATGAGGTATTAGGTGACTCCAATTGCTTTCCGTTCTATTAGTAACATGGTGCTTTGTTTCCTCCTGGTGGCTGTGTGTACAGCTCTCTCTGCAGAGAGAGGAGGGAGGCATGAGTGGAACTCTCAACAGCCCTCTTCCTAACAGGCACACCTCAGTGTTGAGTGGTTGGCTGGGAGGCAGTGTACCCTTTCCCCACCTTCCCAGGTGAAGCTCCTGGAGCTCGGGGCTCATGTCTTGTTTATATTTTAGGCTCAGCGCCGGCAAGCCCTGATGCTCAACACCCCTGATTAAGTGAAACTGCTTTCCTGTTAAACCATTACCTCTAAAATAGACAAGTCTTCCTTCTGGCTAAATGAAATATCTTCCCGACGGTATATTAAAGGTAATATTCCCCTCCGTGTGCATGGGGACCATCTGGCAAATGCCACTTACTGTACCTTTTCTGGTACCTGAAGGCAGATATCGTTACCCTGAAATTCTATTTCTCTGGATTAAAAAGCCACAATACATCCAATTTGTCCCCATTGTGCTTCTGTGATCCAACAATTGAATCATTTTGTTCTTCCTTGGATCTTTTCCAATTTTTTTCTCATCCCTCTTTAGATGCAGAGGCCAAACAATGCAAGCCAAGTCTAGAGGAAGGACTCCCCACTGGCACTTTTATATCCTTATCTCTGAGCTCAGCCCTTTTGATCTTCATTCTAGACGCTTCTGATTCATTCCATTTGTTGTCTGTGGTGGTCTCTGTGGGCTTTCATTCTTTCTATGTCTTTGCTGGTCATAGACCCTCTTGTATCTGTGGGTTTCCTTTGTTTTGGTTACAGCCTAATACACTTAAAGCCTATTAAACTGCATCCTTGATTTTGTGGTTTGTCGAGTTCAAAGACAACTTGAAAAATTATATTGTAGCTTTTTAGAATGTCTGCCCAAATCTTCATAAACTCTGTTGATTGCTACCAGTAACTGATGATTATATGTCTGGAACTGCACTATCTGACACAGGAGACACCAGTCACATGTGATTACTTTAAAATTAAATGATTAACATTAAATAAAAAAT
>NW_017732748.1:116509-120081 GCF_001890085.2 Hipposideros armiger | reverse complement strand
GCAGTCTTTGGCAAAAATCTATTTTCCCCCTCTCTGTCATGGTATTATAAGGAGGGTATTAAAAAAAATAAACATAGTGTGACTATTATGTGAAATTCCTAGTAAGTGTGAAATCAGTTAAGAAATCAAATAAATTGAACATTACAATAGCCAAGTGGGACATTGTAGTACCTGATGAGTATTATAAATCTTCAACTTCTGTGTCACTCATCACAGAAAATGTGATTCTAACTGGAACCATGTCCCTTTAAGGAACACTCTCATTTCACAAGGAGGTGTCTTTAATGGAACTAATAAATTGTTTATCGCCTTTCAAAATATAGCCGCACACATGAGTGATCACTGGCGGAGAAGGAGTTGGTTGTAAGGAGCTTTTTAAGATAGCTGAATTATGTTTTCTCTTTTATAAAATTCCTAATACAGGGTGAAAGAGGTGTGAGATTATCTGCATTTAGAATAAAACAAAAATGATAGCGAAGAATTCTACTGGAGGTTTAGATGTAGCTACGGCAGACTGCACCCCTTAATCTCATAGGCTATATCTGTATAGGCCGCCAAGATAAGGCTCTTTACACTCATACTTCACTCAGGCCTGGAGAGGCAGGACTTACTGCCTAGAATCTCTGCAGTGTTCTAATTTTAATTACTTGCTACAGAGGAGAGTAACAAAATCCTCGTAAATCTAGCCCTTACATTCTCTGATGTCTCCTCTAATGAAGAAATGCACATACAGTAGTTAGTTTTCCTTGACCCTTTTACCTTTTTTCATCAAACCTAGAAGATGCGCCATTGTTTTATGTACCGCTAAGAAAGAAAGATGCTTCTGCTTAAACTGTGACATGCCATTATTTATAAGATGCATCGTAAATTTGAGATGCTAAAATCTGAGAAAATACATGTCTTATCATCAGTGAAATATGGGTCTATAATTTCTGGACTCATGTAGAATGCTTTGTTCTCCATAGTATTTCTACTGCTGTTTGGAGTTAGCTTGCCACCCTGACGTCACCGTTAGTGATATGTGGAAGAGGGTTTAAATTTTTTTGTAATTACCCTGATATTTGATCTTTTTATAATGATTTAACTTTTCATCTGCTTAGGATTTATCTTCCTCATTGGGTTGTAAGATTTTTTTTTTTTTTAAGATTTTTATTGGGGAATTGGGGGATGGGAACAGCGCTGGGGAATCGGGGGAAGGGGAACAGATAAGTTGCTATCCTTTTGTTCTTCAGTCTAGTTGTGGAGGCCGTTGCTTCGCTGGCCCAGGTTGGCATCATCATTGCGCTCTTCCCAGGTAAGGCAGATCAGTCACCGGCTTCTGGACGGCCGCTCACGGCAGCCCAGCTCCAGGTTGAGCTGTTGTTCAGCATCTTAGCTGAAGAGGGCAGTGTCAGTGGCCCTCATATGTGGGATCCGAACCGGGGCCCTCTGGCGTCCCAAGCCAGTTCTTAACCATTGCGCCACTCAGCCGGCCCTGTTTTCTGTGTATTCTTGGTAATGTATATAACTCGGTCCAGTTTTACACAAATGTAATTTGCAGACAGTGCAAGCGTATATACTGTATTCCATTTTTTAAAATTATGGGATGCATACCGGGGGCCTGCTGCCTATTGCTTTTTCTTGGCTATGCAACCCGAGCTTCTAGTCTGCCTCTGTTCTTCTGGTCTTAGCATTTGTATTTGTGCCTTTCCTTAACCAAGGTTGAGCTCTTGCCGTACCTGTATCCCTGTGGCCTCCAACTCCAGGCAATGACCTCTTAACCAGCATCCTGAGAAAGCAGCTCAAACCATCCCACTCCTTTTAACAGAGGGGCGGTGTGGGCACCCTTTATGACCTTTGCAAACTGTCGTAGGCCAGGGACTCTAGGCTGGAAACCTTTGGTCTTATTCAACCACATGATATTTTTCTTTTTGCTTACTGAACGGTAAGACACATTTTATTCAAAATTTATTAAAAGCTTCAAAGAACCAACTGAATATTGCAGAAAAGATGACCTATCATTTTAGTTTTTGTACACTCTATCACGGCTTCCTTTGTTCAGGCTAGTCCTGCTCCCAGAATATTATATACACCATGATAAAGGAGGGCCTTTGGCCAAGTCACTGTTCTCAGTCTCACTCTTGAACCCCTCACCTTGAACTATCCATGGACTTCATTTCCTCCCACAAAGCCTCCTGGCTCAGTTTTTGTTTCTGCCTTTTCCTTGTTTATTTGCTTTTCCAAGGTCTTGTTTTCCTGGGTCTGACCTGGACTCCTTTTGATAAGGATCTGGACCTGCGCCCAAGTTGCTTGGTCAAGTCCTTTTGAGAATGAATGGCCCGTGTCTTCATAGCCTAGTTGGTCATCATTCTCACCTTGACCATCCCAGTCCTTTAGGTGATGTCCAATCCTTCTGCAGCCTCTCACCTCCATTTTCATTCGATTTTCTCAGGATCATTTGATTTATGAGCTGAAAGAGACTTCAGAGCTCATCCGTCCCAACCCTTTCATTTTCTTAAAGCATGAACTACACGGAAATCACTAGCTTCAAGTTGCATGGTTCACTGAAAGAGACTTAACCTTGGGCTTCAGATCTCCTGATTTTTTTTCTTTCTGATTGTCTTTTCATTTTCATTTAACCAACATTCCCCAAATGCTGTTGCTCAAAAAAAGGTTCTGTGGTCAAATCAATGTAGACAACAATGGACTAACCAAATGTCCCTAGTTTTCTTTGCTGCAAGAATTTTTTGCGCCTTTAAGGTGGAGATGCATGATGTGAAACTCAGAGGCGGGTAAGGATATATTATAGTCAATAATTTATTTATCCCCAACTTATTTGAAAATAGAATTCTATATTCATCCAGAATTATGCTGGATAGTGTTTCTTAGAAAACTTGGTAAATGTGGCATTTATAATTTCTTCAAGGATGGAAGTTCATGGGTAATCAAGTATTCTTCAAATATATATATATTTTTTTACCCACCAAAGATTCTTTTTACTAATAAACTACTTGATTCTTGAATCATCTTTATTGAGGAGGTCAAAGTGTAAGATGTTAAAAGAAGATGGCTTCAGGGGATCACTTTGTAACTTATGCAAATGTCTAACCACTATGCTGTTCACCTGAAATTAATATAAAATAATGTTAAATGTCAACTTAATTGAAAAGAAAAAGAAGGTGGTTCCATTCAGGTTTCTATTCCCCTCCCCGCCTTCAGGGAATATGTGTGAGATTTTTTGCATTCTGCTTTGTATTTAAGTTGGGTCCCTATTTGTCAAATATTTAGGTTTGGTTTATAAATGTCAAGGTTAAATGGAGCTGAATCCAAGCAGCGCTAGGAAAGCCGAGAGGCAAATGCTCATAGTTAATCCAAGTCTGTTCTCCGGGCATTCAGCCGTTATCACTCAGACACTGTTATTAGCACATAGGCACCCAATTGCCCAGGTGCATTAGCCAAATTAGATGTGTTGATTAAAGACACAAATTATGTGTTATGTTTATATATCAAAATAAGATGGCTTTAGCTTTACAGAAGAGCATTTCTTTGCTGTGTGTGCGCGTGCACGCACATGTGTAAATATGTATATATGA
>NW_017732748.1:112321-114952 GCF_001890085.2 Hipposideros armiger | reverse complement strand
AATCTAGCCTGTAGTCGTGAGCCTTGCAAATAACAGGCATCAGTAAGCATTTCATTGACTCATATGTTCACTCATTCAACAAATGCATGTGCATATTGAACACCTACTATGTGCCAAGTCCTGTGTCAGGCAGAAGAAAGCCAGTGAGCACAGAGAGGGCCACCAAACTGAGACTTGGGTCAAGGGAGGCCTGCTGGAGGCAGTGAGGTGAGCCATGTTGGGGGTGGGTGGGTGTCAGAGTCTAAGCAGAAGCACAGCAGGTGCAAAGGTCAAATGTAGGGAGGGCATGGAGAGTTTATGAAACAAGGAGGCTCAGCAAGGGGGGAGCACAGACTTGAGAAGGGGGTGGGGAGATGAGAAGTAAGTAAGGTTGGACGTGTAAATGGGGATCAGATCATGAAGATCTTAATTCTTTAATAATTTACTCTGTCACCTATATTGTCAGTTGGTCAATCAACAAACATTTAGCCTCTTTCCTGTAGTAGAAAAAGACAGAATCATGATCATACATGCTTACACAGCGCCAGCGCTGTTCCAAGTGCTTTGAATAAAATGAGCCATTTGATAATCACAACAACCCATAAGGCGAGTATTACCGTCACCCCATCATTCAGATAGGAAAACTGAGGAACAGAGTGGTTAAGTAAGTTGCCTGAAATCCTACAGCTGCTGATGGAATTCAAACTCACACAGTCTGCGTCCACAATCAGCTCACTTAACACCACTCTGTAATTCCCTCCAAAGGTCAGTGACAGTTCTTGGACTCCTCACAGCTGTGCCCATTGGTGGCTTGTTGGTGTGATGATGAACAGGAGGGCTAGAATTCTCCCTTCTTACCATGGCAGGGATGCTAACAGGAGATGTTAGCATGCTGGTGCCACTTCTGAATGGAAGCAGTAAAGAAAGCAGCCTGCATCCTATAACACTGCCAGCCCAGGACATGTCCCAACACTGCCTTTGCGAGTGAAAAACCTGTAAGGTGTATATTGTGTATACCTCAGAGCCATTTGCTTCTTGATCTTGATTTCCATAGAAAACTTTCATTCACAATAGCACGTGTCAATGGGTCTGAGTAGGAAATGGACTTGAGGGGTTAGGCTCTTGTGACAATGACAAGGAATGGTACCTGAGTCTTGTCCAGCAGCCCTGGGAGGAAATCTAGAGCAGGTTTGGAAGGTGGGAACCTTTACATAATGATTAAGTAAAAAAACAAGCATTGTACATAAAGAAAATATAAATTCTAAACTGACCTCACTAATTTGTTTTCCTCTTCCTTTGCTAATTTTATTTTGTTCTTGTCTTCACCTTCCTTTGCTTTGCTGGAAGCTTTTCTTTCTTTGAGGCTGAGTCAGTAGTTAGCAGTATGTATTCTGGCTGTGTCCTCAGATTCTCTGATATGATCTAAATCTCACTTCTAAGAGTCAGGATGCAGAGTTTCCTTTGAAAGAATTGGCTAAACATGCAGTCATTTTAAAAGTGCTAATCTTTTCCTTTGGGGATAAATATGATTTACATTTTTCAAAGTGTTTTTACAAGCAAGGTTGCTGATTGGGTTTCAGAATAAGTTCCTGAATTCCTGATGGCTGGCACTGAACTCAGGGGTAACAAAAAGAAAAACAGAAGCCACATCATCTAGCCAATTTTCTGCTGAGGCTTGAGAGCTATTTCTCAATGTTTGGGTGTCTTTGCTGCCACTCGGAAAGGGAGATTCGCTGCCTCGACCCCCTTCCGCTGAGTGCCCGTCAGCCCTTGGTGTGCCGGAGACAGCTCATGCTGGCTCGTGGCAACTCTTCCTAGGTAACTCATTTCAGTGATTTCCCAGTGGTAGCTCCAAACTGGCCAGGGTGGAAATATTTACACCAGGGCAATTGGCAAATGCTATGAATCAGGCTTTCCACTACCCACTCCTAAGTGGGTAGCTGGTAAACCTGTACCAGCACACCACTGTTGATTTTAATTTGAAAAATGCAGATTATACTTTTACAATAAACATTATACAAGCGGGTTTACTCTTGGCCCAAAGGGAGATAAAGTAAATTAACAGGATGACCAATGATGCAGCACGTGCCTTCCTTCTTAGCCTGACACAAGCTTAATGCTTAATGAATATTTTCTGGATGACTGAATGAACCATTTGAGAGTTTGTTTCCCATCTTTTTTTTGTCTTCAAAGTTAGTGTTGTCGACGAAAAACATACAGTCTAAGAGAAAACTTATAAGAGTTTATTTGAGCCAAACTGTCGACAATTGCCGGGAAGCAAAATCGCAACAGATTGAGAAAATCCTCCAGAAAATGGCTGTTTTGCAACTTATTTTATATATTAGAATCAAAGAAGGAAGGTTATATGAAATCTATTGGTTGTAGATAAAGGGGGGAGGGGAAGCAAAGGGGGGCGAATCTCTGGGATTGGATAAAAAGTAAAATGGAGAGACACACACTTTTTTTACATTTTTTTTTTAAAGATTTTTATTGGGGAATTGGGGAATGGGAACAGTGCTGCGGAATTGGGGGAAGGGGAACAGACAAGTTGCTGCCCTTTTGTTCTTCAGTCTAGTTGTGGAGGACGTTGCTTCACTGGCCCAAGTTGGCACCATCATTGCGCTCTTCCCAGGCGAGGCAGATCAGTTGCTG
>NW_017732748.1:66160-112221 GCF_001890085.2 Hipposideros armiger | reverse complement strand
CAGCTCCAGGTTGAGCTGTTGTTCAGCATCTTAGCTGTAGAGGGCAGTGTCACTGGCCCTCATATGTGGGATCCGAACTGGGGCCCTCTGGGGTCCCAAGCCAGCTCTTAACCACCACGCCACTCCGCCCGGCCCTCTTTTACAATTTTGAGTACAGCACAGTTCATCGCATTTTACAGCACATAGAGATAGTATTTGGAGAACAAGATAACAATGAGGGACTTTGTAGTTTCCTGCTCTGGCCGTGGTGTGTTGTGCCCCCTGGGGGGGTCTGGGAAAAGAGATTACTCTGATATTGTAAGGGTATATTATCTTAGATGCAACAGACAGGCTAAGGTAAAGGTTGACCTTTGTCAAAGAAGCTGCAGGCCAAGGACGTGACTTCCCGCCATGGCCCACCTTTGTTAGGAATTTTTGTGTTCATGCCATCCTCTGTGGTTATTTTTTGTGTCCTGAGCTTGTCAGGTTTAACATGTGGCCCCTTTTCTGTCCACAGTTGGACTGGCTCTGTTCACCAGGCAGGTTTTAATTTATCCTCAGAGCTGATTTCCAGCCAGGGTTTCTTGCCCCAGGCTCTGTAGCCCGCTGACTCTACATATCGCATTGATTGAATTTTAGGTGCATCTCTACCTTTCAGATTCCTGAAATAGAAGCTTGTGGGACAATTTGCCTGCTTCTCTTTGTTTTGTTAGGGGGAAAAAACAGAATGTTGTTTACAGAAAATGAAACCTTCCTTTAGGAGATTAAATTTCATTTCACAGAGTGACTTTCCCCACCTACTTCTGCCCTAAGAGGGCTTGGAGGAAGGGTCTCTGTTAGCTCTGTTTCATGGCTGTGAAATGTCGCTTTGAGCTTTGATTTCATGGGAACCTCGGCATCCTGAAGCTCCAGGATTGCGAGGAAAGCTGAGCAATCCTTGAAAACAGTTATGAAGAATTTACCCTTCATGCAAGTCGCTTGCTCATTCTGTGGCTTGCCAGTGCTTTTGACTCCAAATTGGAACCATGAACTTCATATAGACCTTTCCCCTTCCCCTCCTACTATTGATCTTCAACTGCTGCCCTCCTCTCTTTGTCTTAAGGGAAGTCAGTAGTACGAAGAAAGAGGCAGCATGGTTTAACTGAAAAAGCATATGTCTGATGTCAGTCAGACCTGCGTGGCTCTACCACTTACCAAATGCATGACCCCAGGCCCAGTTTCTCTGGAAGATGGAAAATGGAGCCAGTAAATCCTGTTCTTCAAGGTTGTTTGTGTTGGGAGGATGAATGAAAATTACATGTAACATGATGAGCCCTGTGCCAGGCACACAGCAAGTACTCAGTGAATAGTAGTTCCCTCTAGCGGGGGTTCCCTGTAATAGCAATAGTAAATATTCACAGAATGTTTGCAATGTTTACGTTCACTGTTCAGCAATTAACATGCATTTATTCCACTTTATCTTTTCAACAACCCCCTGTGAATTAGGAGATTAAATTTCATCTCCTCAATGAAGCTTTTATTTATAATTTTATCTAATATTATTCCACCAGCCCATCATGCTATCCCAATGCCCCAGAGTATTTTCTTTGCACCACTTACCATTACCTGGAATTATACTGCTGGTCAGTTATGCATTTATTATTCGTCGCCATTTGTTATGATATAAGGTCAAACGAGGGAAGAAACTTTGTTTTGATCTTAATTGTACTTCCACTGCCTGGCATGGAGTAGATAATTAGCATTTAAAAAAAATAATTACTATTACTATATTTGTTTGCCCTGTGAGGAACTACAAACATAGGTGTGTTAAATGAATGGTGCAGGGTTATGGGGCCACTAAGAGGTGGGAAAAACCTGGACTGGAATTTGTGTTATTGGACTCTAAGATCTGTGCACTTAATTAACTACCCCACCCAGGCCTGCGTTCCATGGTTGAAGTTTTTACAGAGCGTAACGGTGTTTCTCAAAGTCTTTGTTAAGTTGCCTTATTAGCCCAGCATTGTATTAGAGGATATGAGTTTTAAGAAAGAAACTAAATTCGAAGATCTTTGTTTTGAAAAACCTTATATCCTAACTGGGAAGATAAGGTGTACACCACGAGATGGAGAGGAACATGAGAATATGCTTGGTGAAGCGCTCAGAAGTTGAAGAGGGCAGCGTGTGGCTGGGTTTTCTCAGGCAGAGGGAAGAGAGAGGGTTGGCTAGCAGCCAGGGGCCAACTGATGAAGTGCCCTTTGTGCTACATTAGAGGCTTTTGGCTTTGTTTTCTATGTCAGTGGAATACCTGATGCCCTATGCAAATCTTTATAATTACACCTAACGCATTGCATCACAATTAACTCTGCACGTCTGCATTTCCTGTGAAATCATGGGCTCCTGGAGAGTGAAGGATCATCACTCATTCTCCTGTACATTCAAAGAGCATGACGAATGTCGTGTATGGCAATTAGTCGCTATTTAATGTTTGTTGGGTAAATGAACGAATTAATTGAAGGGGACTTAGAAACAAAACCAACTTTGGCATTTGTGCCTACCATTACCTCACCTCTGATGAAACACAGCCAGCAGCAACTGATATTTACTGAGAAACCCTTCCAGTTAGTGGAACCTCCAGGAGCCTCTTAATGTGCCTTTGTCTTTTGACTTTTGCTAGAAAATCATCTTCCTTTCTCTCAGTTCAGTAATGCATTTCTAAAAACTCATAGCTACAGTGAATATAATATACAGGGTGGTAAACTTATCCCAGTGTGTCTGAATCTTTCCCAGTTTTAGCACTGAAATTCCTGCACCCTGGGAACGCCCCTAGTCCCGGGCAAATCAGGACAGTTGGTCACTATTTCCATATTTGTTTGAACAGAGTGCCCTGCCCCTTTTCTGTCTTACCTCCCATGTTTTTAAACTAATTAGTAAGATCTTGTTAGTTTCTGACTCCGGAATCATGGCGGTTTAGCTGTGCTGGGCCCAGGGGAAGAATGGATAAGAAGGGGGAGGGTGACTATCTGAGGACACTCTGGCAACTAGACAGCCACTTGTGTCCTGTGGTTGGCTGCTGTGTGTAGCTGCTGAGCTTCTAAAAATGTCATAAAGCCCTGGCAGGATGGGGCCATCAATTGGTTTAATCAATTTGCTGAATTCCTCAAATTTAAGTCTAAGTTAAAGGCTGTAGATGGGAAATTCTTACAATATATAATGTAGATAGATTGCTCTGTAAACAGATATGTAAGGAGTGAATACGAATAATTTGCATGATAGTTTTGTTTTTCTTTGGCATGCAAACTCCATTGCCCCTGAGTGTTTCAAGAGCAGAGTGGTAATTTCTAACTTATATTGAACTTCGCTACCTGGAATTCAATTGATAACCAGGTAGTAGGACAAAAGGCTTCTGAGTAAGGGGGACTATACTAAATTCATGTAATTTAGGTAACCGAAGAAGGGTTTAGGCCCCTACTCTTTGCTTATAGATTGTTTTACGTACCATTTAAAGACCTATGGTATCTCTTTTTAAGCTCTCTGGAATTGAAAATGGGCTGTGTAGATGCTTCTGGTAGGCGGTCAATGGGAGAGCTGCCCACACAGCCCAGGAGCACAAAGGAGACAGAAAAAGTGTAACATGCAGTCACTGATACAGTGGCTTGGGGTCAGTGGCTTGGGGTCGTGTAGTTTGGAGGCACAAAATGGCACAGCCTCTGATAAAATCTGAGAGCATCACGGTGATAACAATCATGACAACCTTGGTCACACAGAAATGTAGCACCACTGAGGAGATTCTAGACTTGAGGAGCTGAAGGCCAGGCCCCCACTGATTCCCCCGGTGAGGTCCCCTGGAGCCAGCTCGCTGACCTTCCGCAGGTGGTGCTCTGACCTCGTGCTTGTTTTTCAAACTTCAGTGGCACCCACAAATGAACTGACAGGAATACTGGAGAAGACGGGAGGAGAACACGGCAGAAAATGTGGTGAAACTCGATTCTTTAAGTAACCCAGTGACGGACTCTGGTCTGTAGCAATGAAACCACAGAGCAGCGCTCCTCCCCACGCCCCATGGAAAACAGGAATGGCATTGCAATATTAATGACTTGCGATTTGGAAAGCAAGAATTTATGGATTTTATGGCCCTTGGAAGTGGGGATGCAGCTGTGTCACCAAACTCATTTAGGCAGGAGCATGTGTGACATGATTTGGCCAAGAGCCCAAGGCAAACCACAATAACAGTTTAGAGATATGGATTAAATTGCGGGTCTCATTACAGGCAAGCATTTCCCAAAGCCTGATGTCTGATCCGATGGCGCTCGACGGGGGCTTCAGAAATCCACGGTGTTGTAGAATGGTGGGCAGGACTCCAGTTCCTGATCATTGAGCCCTTTCGTATCTCCATGGCTTTTCCACTTTGGATCCCTCTTCAGTGACATCCTTCCTCCACTTTCCATCCAGAGAACCCTTGCTTAACATTGGGACCCAGCTGCCATGCCTCTTCAAAGCTCTTACCAAATGAGCTGGTACTTTGTTTATATATCTGTCCCTTCCATTAGATCAAGGGCCAGCACATTTTTTTTTTTTTCTGCAAAGGGCCAGATAGTAAACATTTTAGGTTTTTCAGTGTATCTGGTCTCTGTCACACTTATTGAACTGTGCCATTATAGCAACCCTAGAGAATATATAAATGAATGGGTGTGGCTGTGTTCCAATAAAACTTGATTGATAGACACTGAAATTAGAATTTCATGTAATTTTCATGTGTCACAAAATATTTTTCTTGGTTTTTTTTTAACCACTTAAAAATGCGAAAATCATTCTTAGCATTCTTAGGCCATAGAAAAACAGGTAGCAGAATAGATTTGGCTGATGAGCTGTCATTCACTATGTTAGTTTTCTATTGCTGTGTAACAAATTACCACACACTTAGCAGCCAGAAGTAATACACATTTATTATTTCACAGTTTCTGTCGGTCAGAGTTCAGGCACAGCTTTGCTTGGTCCTCTCCTTAGAGTCTTAAAAGGCTGCAATCAAGATGTCAGCCAGATTGTGCTGTCATCTGAGGGCTTGGATGGGCAGGAATCTATTTCTGAACTCATTTGGGTTGATGGCAGAATTCATTTCTGTGCCTGTATAATTGAGGGCCCAGACTTTTTGTAGACTGTTAGCTGCAGTTCTTTGCTATGTGGGCTTGCTCAGCAAGAAGGAATATTTTTTTTTTTAAGCTGAGTCATCTTGCCACCTGTTGGCAGCTCAGCGGCAGCTCAGCTTGGGCCAGGACTTGAACCGCTGTTGCTCAGAGCTCACACCCTTGAGCGAGCTCTTAACCAACTGAGCCACTCAGCCGGCCCTATAAGAAGGAATCTTATTCGATGTAATCTAGGGAGTGACACCTCATCAGCTTTGTCATATTGTGTTGATTAGAAACAAGTCATAGATCCTGCCTGCACCATAGGGGCAGGGGATTATACACTATGTATAATATATATAGTGTTATATATGGTATATATCTTGTAGTACACATATTATACAGAAGGTGAGAATCATGGGGCAGGAATCACTTTAGTTTCTAGCTATTACACGAACCCCTGCGCTAGTTGATGGGCTCTGGAGACAGGAACTGTGGAAGTGACTATGAATCATCTTGGTATCAGCATTTAGCTCAGGGACTGGCACAGAAGGGGTGCACAGTAAATGTTGATTGAAAGAATGCATATATGGTTGCTTATGTGCAATCAAAACAGAATAGAGTTCTTGTAATTCTCTAAGAAAATAGTCACAACATTGCAATCCTTCCTGATTCAAGGCTGCTGGTAACATTAAGACATGTTTATGGGAAATAGGGTTTTGAGCACAAAGCTAAACTTGGCCCACAATCTTGGATTTGGGTTGGTAGCTAGATTGAATTCATCAGGTTATCAAGAGACCTTTCCACGTGGTAAATAATGAGTTAGTCAAACCACACTCCAATCAATCAGCATAAAATCAGCACGGAAATAGGGGATTCCATTTTAAAGCTCTGAAGACGTGCTGGAATGGTGAAAAATGTCCAGAACCAGTTTTTCAAGACAAGCCAAATGTAGCTCTTCTGGTATGTAGCTCCCTAAATGAATGCAGCTACAAACAGGGTGAATTTTTATTGAAACAAAGGCTCTACAATTTTAAGCAATAATAGGAAGCAAGAGAGCTAGAATGTGAAGTCCATAGGCCAAAAAATGTTGAAATTGGTGTCTGTGAGTGAACGTGACTGGGCAAAAGCTCCTGACCTGCCCGACTTTTCCCAAAGCCTCACTTACTGAAATTTTTCTGCTTGGGACACATGGAACCACAGTCTGAACACCTGTTTCATCTCCTAATTTTTATCAAACACCTATATCTTTTGCCCTCTGTTGCAATCTTTGCCATGTTATCCATCTAATTACCTATCTATCTCTTCAACTTCTGTTTTATGGTTCACCCAATTATTTCCTTTCCCATTCAGAGAAGGATTTGGGGTGAGAGTTCCCTTTTAAGTGGTTTATTTTGCATCTTGAATCGAACAGATGGTTTCTCTAAATGCATATCTGGTTGTGGACTATAAAAGAGCTCAAACTGGGCTCTGCCAATGTACAGCAAGCCTCGCCTTTCCTTTTTGGGGAAATAGCCTCTTTTATTGAGATTAACAAAAAAATCTTTTTAAAAAATAAACCATTCATAGAAGTCAGAGCCTGACTTTTAATTTTTTTATTATTCTTATTTCTTTTTTTATTACATTTATTGGGGTGACAGTAGTTAGTAAAATTACATAGGTTTCAAGTGACAGAACCTGAATTTTTAGATCAAGTAGCCCAATGGCCTTTTGTCAGCTTTGACATGAGTTGCTTTGGGTGATCATATTTCCAACTCTTTCCTTAGCATCACCTTCCTGACCCAAGGGGATAGAGAGAACAGTACCTATGACAGAGAATCAGAAATCAGGCTTGTAACTTGGGTTCTGGTCTGGAACAATCAATTTCCCTAGGCTTGTTTCACATGTGTTATTTGAGATGACTGATCTAAGATCATCTTGAAATCGTCAAACTCAAACTCTGTAATTCAACGATTATCAGAATTTATAAAAAAGGTTGGTGATACCTTTAAGCGAAACCCATACAAAAAAATACCTTTGCTATTATAAATCTCTAGCTCTCCATCTCCTAACCAAACACAGTGAAAAAGTGTGTTTGTAATGATATTTTTAATAAAATGATGTTGCTTGGATATCTCATTATTATATAACAGTAGACCGGATTGTCCCATGCTAGACATTGAGGGTATAAAAATGAATAAAACGTGGACTCTTCTGACCTTAAATCCATCCTTCACACTCTTACTATGGACTCAGATGAAACATGAAAGATGTTTCATGTCACTCTCCTGTCAAACTCTTCAGTGTTGTCTTTGGTTTTATTTATTTACTCAACAGATATTTATTGAGCATTTACTATATGCCAGACATTGGGATTGACTACAGAATAAATGAGACAGATGAGGTTCCTGCCTCCATGGTGCTTATTTTTCTAGTGGGAGAATTCAGGTAACAAACAAGTAAACAACAAATAAACAAGATCTTTTCAGATTATGATGAGTGCTTAGAGAAAATAGAGCAATAAGTGAGATAGGTAAGTGAGATGTGATCATGATACCCTCTCTGTGGAGGTGCCATTTGAACTGACACTTGAATGATGAGAAGGAGAAAACAAGATACAGTGGGAACATCAAGGGTAAAGGGCTTGAGGTGGGAAATGTCTAGATATGCTTAAAGTAAAACAACAGAAAAAAGGCAACAGAAGCCAGTTTCCAAAGCTTGGTAATGGAGGAGGAGAGTAACATGAGAAAAGTCGGACAGGCAGATAGGGGCAGGTAGGGACGAGATCATACGAGGAGTTAGAGGCTAAGATACTTTTTCCTAACTGCAAGGGGAAGCCATTGGAAGGTTTTAAATGGGTGAATGGCATGGTCTGACTTATGTTCTAAAAGGATTATTCTGGCAGCTCTGAGGGTAAGAGTTGTGTGTGTGTGTTGGTTGGAGTAAGAACAAGAGAAGGGATCATAAAAAATGGAAGCAGGGAGAGCAGTTAGGAGATGACTGAGGCAGAACAGGAGAGATTTTGGTGGCTTGGACCTAGGATGGTAGAGATGGAGAGACATAGATTGATTTGAGATGGTATTTGTAATAGAGTTGGTAGTACTTGTTGAAAGGCTGAATGAGAAAACTGAAGAAAGGAAAAATTCTAATCAAGGGCAATTCCAAGTGTTTGGCTTAAGGAATGATGTTCCTTAAGTACTGGTGTTATGCATCGAGATAGGGAAAACTGGGGGAAACGAAGCTTTGGGAGAGAAGGAAGAGTCAGAATTCTGGTGGACACGATATGTCTCAGATAACTTTAGCCAATTCAAATGAAGATGTGAAGTAGGGTTGGGTATATGAGGGAAGAAGACAAATTGGGGCTTGAGGGAACATAACTGGTATATTTATCCAGGGGCTGGGTGATGATCATTTAAGAAGAAAGTGGGGGCCGGCTGAGTGGCTCAGCTGGTTAAGGGCTCGCTCAAAGGTTTGAGCTCTGAGCAACAGCGGTTCGAGTCCGGCCCGAGCTGAGCTGCCGCTGAGCTGCCAACAGGTGGTGGGATGGCTCAGCTAAAAAAAAAAATAAAAAAGATACTAAGAAGAAAGTGAAGGGCTGGCCGAGTGGCTCAGTTGGTTAAGAGCTCACTCAAAGGTTTGAGCTCTAAGCAACAGCGGTTCGAGTCCAGCCCGAGCTGAGCTGCCGCTGAGCTGCCAACAAGTGTCAAGATGGCTCAGCTAAAAAAAAAATAAAAAAGATACTAAGAAGAAAGTGAAGGGCCGGCTGAGTGGCACATTGGTTAATAACTGGCTTAGGATGCCAGCTCTGAGCAGCAAAGCCCCGGTTCGGATCTCACATGAGGGCCAGTGACACTACCCTCTATAGCTAAGATGGTGAACAACAGCTTGACCTGGAGCTGGGCTGCCATGAGTTGCCAGTGATGGTGTAGGCTGCAGCCCCTGCTGCAGTGGGCTGCCATAAGCTACCGTGTGTGGCCGGCAGCCCATGTGAGCTGCCAAGAGCCGCTGTGAGTGGCTGTACAGAGGTCGGCGACCGATCTGTCTCATCCGGGAAGAGCACAATGATAATACCAACATGGGCCAGTGAAGCGACATCCTCCACAACTAGACTGAAGAACAAAAAAGGACAGCAACTTGTCTGTTCCCCTTCCCCCGATTCCCCAGCGCTGTTCCTCTCCCCTAATTCCCCAATAAAATCTTAAAAAAATAAAATAAAATAAAAGAAGAAAGTGAAGATAAATAAGAGATCACCTTGGGACACAATAGCATTTTTGGTAGCAGTGACAGAAACCAAGTCAAAGCAGGTTAAGCAAATAAGAAAAAAAAGGCGTTAATTAGAAGGATCCTGGGGAACTTCAAATGACTGGTGGCAAGAACTGGAAAGGAACACCCATGAACTTCAGACATCCTCTCTTTTTTCTGGGTCCTTCTTTGCCAGGCCCATTTGCTTTATTCTTCTCATCCTGAGAGCAACTTTTAATGCTTCTCCCTGTGCATGGCCAGCACATAGCTTTTACATTTTCATCTCTACTCAAGAGAACAATCTGGGCTCATTGGTAGGTTCTCATTCCAATTCCAGATTTACCAGAAAGGGTCTGATTGGTCCAGCTTAGGTTTCATGGGCATTACGGTCCAATGAACTATGCCCAGGAGGGTCATGTGATAAAAACATGGCTGCTGGGAGCCTAGTCCTGTGGATGAAGGCCACTTCTTGGAGAAAGGGGGTCACTGTCAGCTGGGCCATTATATGGGCCATACTTTCTTGCCGTCTTAACTTTGCATACTGGTCATGTGCAGTTCTGATAGCTGCCCCCATACTCTGTGCTGATTCACAGCTCCAGAATGCTGGGCTCATCTATCTTAGTCTGTCTCTCTTTGTCTGCTCAGGCTAACATAGCAAAATACCATGGCTTAATGTACAGAAATTTATTTCTCATCGTTCTGGAGGCTGGAAAGTCCAAGATCAGGGTGCCAGCATGACTGGTTTCTGGTGAAGACACTCTGGTTTGCAGGCAGCCTCCTTCTCACTGTGTCCTCATATAGCCGGGGTGGGGGAGGAAGAAAGGTGGGGAGAGGGAGAAGGAGAGGGAGAGTGTCAGAGAGAGAGAGAGAGAGAGAGAGAGAGAGAGAGAGAGAGAGAGAGAGAGCGAGCGAGCTCTGGTGTCTCTTATAGGGGCACTAATCCCATCGTGAGGGCCCTCATGACATCATTTAACTCTAATTACCTCCCAAAGGCCCCATCTTCAAATATCATCAAACTAAGAGTTAGCACTTTAATATATTCATTTCCGTGTATGGACACAATTCAGTCCGTAGTACTGCCTACCTCTTTCCCATCCTTCAGGGCTGAGATCCCCTGTTGCTTCCTCCAGGAAGCCTTTCTAGATTCTCAAGGGGCTAAGGGCTCAGTTACTGCCCCCAGGTTGAAAGCACCTGGGACACACATGGATTAGAGCCCTTACCATATTATGTTCAACCCCCTTGTTTACATCCTGCCTCCATCCAGGGCAGGGGCTGTGTTGGGCTCATTACTGTACCCCCGGCTTCTGCACAGAGTAGGCTCTAAATTATGCTGGTAGAGCTCACGTTCTTTCTGGAGCTCTACCAGCACCAATGACAAAATCATAACAGCCTGATCAGTGCAATGATAGAAGCAGGTTCAAGGCACAGAAGAGGAGAGATGATCAATTCCGTCACTTGGGGAGGGGAAAAGTGGTTTTTCAGGGGCTGTGACTTCTGAGCTGGAATTTGCAGGGGGTTTAGGAGCTGGTCCCTTGGACATTGGTGTGGGCGGAGGGGAGGAGACAGTGGGGTTGTGATAACCACCCTAGTGCTTTGTGTGGTATAGGACCACAAAGAAGCAGATGTCACAGCCCTGCCTTCGGGATGTGCATTTTAATTAGGTAGCCAAGAGTGAAGTGAATTAGAAAATCAGGGCTGCCAGAGCTAAGTGTGGGATTATCTGCTATTTCCTGATAGGAGAGCCAACCCCTAATGCCACAGAGCTTTGCAACAGAGAAACGAAGGCATCTGCAAATGCTTAGTAAGAGGGCCCCCCAGCCTCTTCCTCCTGCCTCATGAGAAGGCCTAGGGAGGCCTGACCAGAGACAGGCACGGGCCAGCCAGAGGAGGGTTAAAAAGAGTAGAATCTGTGGATACGAAGTGTTCATTCTTATAGTTTTGACCGTTGGGTGCCATTGGGTAGTAGTACTTTATTTATAAAATACTGGTGGTGATAGCATCTCCACCAACCATCTCTGTAACCAGGCTTGTAATTTGCACCAAGTACCATGGAAAAGCACATCACACAGGCTGCTTCACTTAGTCTGCAGGGCAATTGTCTGAGTCAGTAGGGTACTTAGAGAAAATTCTCGTCTTCCACCTGAGAAAAACGGGGCTCGGCTAAGAGTAAGGCACTTGGGATTCTCTTTCCCCAACATTCCTGGCTGGCTCCTGCTCGACTTTCAGGCCTCTGCTTAAAAGCAGCTCCTCAGAGAGGCCTGTTCTTACCACTTCGGCTCAGCCGCCTCTCCCTGGGCTCTGTCATTCCACCCTGTTCTTGTGCTTTGTATTAGTTTTCTATGGCTGCGCACCAGGTTGCCACACTCTTGCTTAAAGCAACACGCACTTATTATCTCACAGTTTCTGTGGGTTGGAATCAGTTGCCTCATAGAACCTGGCACTTAGTAGGTGTTCAGGAAGCATTTGGTGAATGAATGAAGGGCTTGTTCAGGGTGACACTGCTGGTCATCAGGTGAGCTGTGCCAAGCCTCCCATCTTTTCACTGTAGTCACCTCCTCCCATGAGCATAAAAGGAAAAAGACGAAATAGCGTGTGGGGAGGAACCATTGCACTGCCTGATCAAAGCTGTGGAGACTCGGTTCTTACCCAGATTGTTAAATTAAAATCTGACAGGACGTCACTTCCTGAAATGTGGAGAATTGACTTTGATGTCCACGAACTGAGGTAATGAATGTTCTTCAGCTTTGTTTTCTAGTTGTCATCATCATAATGGAAGAGCTCAAACATTCTCTTCTAAGGTTTGAAAAAAAAAATTAAAGGAAAGTTCCATAGTTTTCATCCTCTCCTAAACTTAGAGCCTTGGAAGATAGGAAAGCCAGTTAGGACTGAAAAAAGAAAAACATATTGTGGTAGAGTGTAAAATGTCAGATGGAGTAGGTTTGAACCCTAGTTCCAACTGTAGTTTTCTGGCTGCATGTTACCATTCCTCCTCTATTGCACAGCTTGGAGCAGAGCGCCTGCAGGGCGGGATTAAGTTGGAAACAAGAGCTTGTGTTTTGTTCTTGTTTTCTCTGTCTGTTTCTCTTAGGGCTTTCAGCTTCCTTTTGTTCCAGGGAAATGTGCGTCCCAGTCCAAGGAAGGCAGTGTGGCATTTTGGCTTTAGTCTTGGGAGGTCTCACTGGGAATTAGGGAGACAGGTGATTGCCTTTGGGATCAGGGAGGCCAGATCTCTAAGAGAAGAGAAGCAGTCCTGGGACTAGCAAAGGACAGGGGTTGGTGGTTTTATAAGTGGTGGGGACCCATGTCCTGTGCCTTCATAGTGCCTAGGATGGGAAGTGGCAGGACCTCAGAGCGGGGAGGCTGTGAGGGGCACAGAGGTTAGGACTCAGGTGCCGGAGCTCCCAGTCCCAGCCAAGGCTCTCACATCCGGGCCTGCCACGTGAAGCGATGCTCTCGGTCCTCTGCCCACATCTCCAAACCCCACCCTTCTGTGTGTTCCCCGTGAACTTCCAACTGCCAGCGTGTACATCCCTATGCCATAGGCATTTCTCTAAAGTCTTGGAGGTCTGCTGTGCTGTCCATCAGAGCAGGCTAACGTGCCAGGGAATTAACACCTTCAGGGGCAGCCCTCTCCTGATGACTCTGGGGAGCCAGACAGGGTATAAATGCTCAGCTCCCTCGCCCCTTAGTTAGAACTCTGGGGAGTGTAGGAGTATTTTGCAGTGTCTCCCATAACTTCTCCATGGGACTAAGCTCTAGCTGGCCAATCATTTAATTGCTGTGTTTCCTTTCCTGCCTCACCTTTTCCCTCTCACACCAGGGGTGACTGCACCTCCTAAATAAGCTACCTGCTCCTAAGTTCTTATCTCAGGGTCTGCTTCCGGAGAACCCCAAGTAAAGCATCAGGAAAGCAATGGAGGGCTCTCCCCTCATAGAATGAAGACATCAGCAGAGACCAGTATAGACCAAAGATGGGAGGAGTCTCCTGAATTTTCTGTCATGAGGTCTCTGCAACTTCACATATCTCAGAGGTGGGCAGAGTGTAGTCAGGGAGGTAAGGATTCCACCTGAGTGACGGGCAGGAAAAACTGTGAGCGACCAATGAATTAATTAAATGAATGGGCAAAGGGGGCTGAGCGTTCTGTCCAAACACAGTTTCTGATACGTCCGTCCTTCAGTGACCTAGAGCAATTTTACAACTCTGTAAGTTGTAGACAACCAATGCTAGTGACAGGATTATTGTCTATAGAAATGCAGGTGAGTTCTGTCTGGTGGGGTGAAGCTGATTATTCCTATACGGACAGATCCATTTTGCATCCTTTGGCAAATTCCCTTTGGCGTTCCTTACCTGCCTCAATAGGTGTGGTTCTTCCCACTCCTTAAACTGGTTCTAACACCTTTCTGGCTCTCTCCTTATTTAATGGGTTTTAGAACATTTTTGACATATGTTCATTTTATATTTGTATGTAAGTCACGATTATACCTTAAAAAAAATGTATCTTTTAACATGGCTAAGATTAAATTCTTCCCAGCCTGGTGTGATGGGGCAGAGTCCGATTTAAGGAGGCCTCTGGAGCGATACAAAGGAACTCAGCAACACTGGTGTTGCCATCAGGATAGGAAACTGGGTGACTGGGGACTGAGGTGGAAGGGGAAATGCCTATATATATAAATGCCTATATATATAAACGCCTATTTATATATAAGTATATATATATATAAATATATATATATATATATATATATATTTCCTTTTGAATTTTGAACCATTATCTATTCAAGTGAATTAAAATTATCAAGGAAAAGCTAAATAAAAATAAATTAAAATTAAATTAATAAAAGTAAATTTAAAAAAGAGACTTAAAAATACATAGTAAAAATAAAACTCTAGTATCTCTAGTGCCCCCTCTGCGTCATGCCTTGAAGTGAAGAGAGGGTGGATAGTTTTACTTATTTTGGCTATTAGCATTTTTTTGTGGAAATCTTTAGAAGTATAACAAGTGTTGAGAGGGAGAGAGGCCTATTTTGGACAAGGATAATCTTTACAGTTGTACACATGCATAGCAGATTGGATTTCTCCACAAATTCAGGTATGCCAAGAACAGTTATTTCATTTTTATCTAAATCATTTTTCCAATGTTCTAGCTTTAAAACGTTCATTTTTCTAAGAGGTCACCATTAAAAGGGTGCAAAATTCAAAAGCCATACAAGTTATAAAGCAAAACGGAAGGCATTTAAGTAGATGATAGTTTTTTATTTCAAAACCATGCAATTTTCTTTTGATTTCATAGTGTAACTGGGCTTGTTTTAGAATAAATGTATGTTTATCTCCTCACATCATGAGAAAAATGATGCCCTAGGGACGTCAGTTGTGTCTATCTTGTTTTCTCACGCCACCTGGCACAGAGCACCACAGTTCAGGAGGCTGTGTCCTCTCCACCCTGTTTGACAAGCATGGCCAAGCTCGCCCCTGAGCGTGTATTATTTTATCTTAGTTAGAAACTAGGGGAATTAGGGAAAGCCATGAAGACCTTGCTAACTGATTGGAAAGAGAAAAAAAATGTTGTTTTAGTTTTATTGCAGCTTAAACAATTAACAATAAATTCTTTTTGGTCAAGTTTTAATAGTTGAATAACTTATTCAGCAGTAGGTTTACTTCCACATTCAGACAATAAAAACAAATCTAATTCTAGGTTCAACTAATTACTTGTTGAATGCTTTAAAAACGTAATGTGCTTATATAAATGCTAGCTATAATGGGTGCTCTTTTTAGTTTTGTTTTCTTAGGGGCAGGAATTCCAATTTTCCTTTTCACTAACTAACTGGGTAAAATAAAGGAATAACATTGATTTTTATTATAGGATGTTAACTACCCGATGAAATGGCATGATACTTAAATGAAAACATAGGTTGGATTTTTCCCAATTCTTGTTGAGGTGTACAGGCAATTAAAGTGTTTACCAGATTGTGGAGCTTGAGTTTTAATCTAGAATACTCATAACTCACCCTCACTTCTAATTTTTATCCCAATAGCTGCACGTTGAATTGCATTGTTCTCTTTAATTGCATCTTATAGTTCTTTTCTCAAGATAATGACACCAGTTTAAAGAAAAATAATTTATTCATCAAAACAGCCTTATTATACCTTCAGTTAGAGCTGCATACATACATACATATTTATTTAGTTTAAAATTTTGTATAAGTACTCATAGATTCAGGAATTCTCACAAACCTAAGCATCTAAGTCTCTGTTTATCTGTAAAATTGGGGTAACAGTAGCTGCCTTATAGATTTGTTGAACGGATGAAATAACATATGTATAACATACTTAGGATATTGCGTGGCACAAAGTAAGTGCTACAGGTAGATTGTTGTTGTTGTTGTTATGGGTAATAGTATAATTTGATTGTACTGATGAAGGTTCCTGATGATAGAAGACTTCTAGAGGATAGTAATATTTAAGCTGAGTTTTATGGCTGGAGAAAGAGTAAGTGAAATGGCAGAAAGGAATAGAAGGGCAAAAGCGGGTGAAGGTGCTGACATGCTGTGTGGGGAGACGAAGGAACAGACGGCCATAAGACTAAGAGTGGGCTAAGCTGATTGCGTTTGTAATTTATCCAAAAAATCAAAACATATCCTAAAAATCAAGCCATTAAATGACTCCCAATGATAAGTGGGATAATCAGATACTTGTTAGCATGTATCCTAAAGAAATAATAAACCAGGTGCTCAAAGATATAGGTTCAAAAATGCTCATGGAAGTGTTGCCTATAATATCAAAAACTTGGGCACCATTTAAACGTTCAGCGAGAGAATTAAATAGCTTATGACAAAATCATGATGATGCTTACCTTTTTTCTATATTAATATGAACAGTTGTGCATGATATGTTATCGAGTGAAAAACACAAGCAGATTTAAAAATAGTCATATTATGGTAACATTTTGTAAAAATGCATAGGTATCTATGTATTGGCATGCTAGGAAAAGTCTGAAAAGATATGCACCAACATGTTAACAGTAGCTATTTCTTGGTGGTGGAACTCTAGGTGATTTTAAAATTTAATAATTTTAACTTTTCTTATCTATTTTTTCCAGTCACTTTATGATGAATATAAATTAGAGACTCGTTGAAATAACAAAAGGAAAGGATAGTGGTTATATTCCGTCCTACTAATGCTGTTCATAAGTGAAGGGAAAATATCCTTTCATGCCAGAGAGAGAACCATTTCATAGGTGGTGCTGGAGAAAGCAGATTGGAGTGAGTGGGAGGTCGGGCAGTGAAGAGTCAGCATAGCCTCCTGGAACTGAAAACATGAAAGGAAACTTAGCACCTGGAGGAAGGCACAGTCAAGGGAGGATTTTGAGAAGGTTGGGAGGAGGAGGTCTTGCATGCTTGTCCCTCCTGGAACCCCATTTACCTTCTCCCTTTGACAAATCTCCCTATTGAGGCAAACGCTCTCAGCTGGACTGCTGCTACCATATTGTCAATGTTCTCAGGTATACTGCCACATTTTGATCAAAGTGTAGAATGTATTTTTTGCTGCAACTGCACATACCATGGCAAGGTCTATAAGGTGTGTGTGGGGTGTTGTGACGTTCTAATCTAAACAGACCCAGTTCCATGGCACTTCTAAACTTTTTATATGTACGCAGCAGCATCTCATACACTAGCCTTGAATTGGAAGATACGGGAATGATTGGGTTCTGTTTGTGTCATTTATTGTTATAATTTTGGGCAAATCCTGGAATAGGAGCTTCAGTTTCTATAACTGAAATGAGTGAGTATCAGTGGAAATGTCTGTTGTGAGGGGTGTTTTGAGATTTAAAAGCCATATAATGTATGTGAAGGTGCTTTGGAAACCCCCAATCTAGCATAAGTTTACGGAGTATCTTATACATGTTAGATAATGCGCTATGTGCTAAAATTAAGTGACCTACAGATGCAACGATCTATGCAATCCACTGGGTGCCTGGAACTGTTGCTAACCAGTATCTCCCCCTATCACATCATCCAATAAGATTTGCATGCATATGGCTTGTGTCTCTTTGTGCATTTTGGAGTTTAAGCTCCTGACTTGTCGAGACAGGTCACAATCTATAGATTGATTAGACGTTGAACCCTAGGGACTGATTCAGTGAGGGTTTGGGGGTGAATGCCACAGTGATTTTTCAGAAATAGTGAGGATTTTTATCACTGGCATGTGGTTTCTTATGATCTAGACTTTTTAATGTCTGTCTCTCAGGCGCCAGTCGAGAATTATGGCCTGTGAATGGCTTGTGATCAGTGAAGGGTTAATGCTCCTACCGTGTTTTGTATGTCGGGAAATGCTATTCAGTTATTACACGTGGTTCCAGTCCTCACCACCATCCTCAGGAAGTAGGCATCCTTTCTAGCTTAACAAAAGCTGATGCTTTGGGGGTGACAGAAAGCAGGATGGGGGCCTGCTACAGCTCTGAGCTGTAGACTTGGGGAGGGGATATTTTGAAGTCCTCTAAAAGCAAACTTCTAGGCTCTCGTTAGAAAATTAACAGAAAGCTTGTGGATAAGGCCCATTCCACAGGGTCCCAGTATCTTTGGATGGCAGTTTTGCTTTTTAAGTTCTTTCACATAATAAAAACTACCACTTAACAAAGAACTACCTATACAACAAATACCATTCTAAGTGCTGAACATTCATTAACCAATTTAATCCTCATAACAACCTTCTGACATAAGATCTCTGCTTTCCCCATTTCAGGTGAGGAACCTGAGGCACGGACAAGTAAACTTACTTGCCCAAGGTCATGCAGCTAGTAGGGAGCAGAGATGGGGTTTGAACTCAGGTAGTCCGGCTCTCAAGTATGAATTAACTCCTAACCATTTTGCCCAGTTGCCTCCTAAATTGAATCTTCACCATGACCCTTGAAACAGTCAAGATAGATGTCACTTTTGTCACATTTTGGGGTAAGAAATTCAAGTTTCAGTAAACTTACATGACTCAACCCAATTAAGTCATTGTTCCCGGGAGAGCCTGCCAAGCCTAGTGCAATCCTCTCTTCTCTGCACTAGACCTTGATTAATTACTTTGATCGTCTGGAGACAGAGGCAAGTCAAAGGGCTTTATGAATACAATGCCAGGCTACACTATCCAGTCATTACCTCCTGCGGGGTGGGGTGGGTTGGGATCTTTCCGTGTCAAATGTTTTCTGGTCCCAGTGTTGCCCAGTGTCAGGGGATGGGAGAGGTGAACATTGGCGGGGTCTTGCCGGATGCCTACAGCCAGGCTGTGGAGGGACTGGCCCTACAAGGGTCGGGGATATACAGCTGCCTTTAAAATATTCCCGTAGGGTCATAAATTGTGAGTCCATGTTGACATTTGATTGGCACTTACATTTTGCCTTTGTGAGGATACATATACACAATCCAATTTCTAAACAAAGGGGCTTTTTAGGCAGGGGATCAGCAGATGTTATTTATTTTCCTCACTGCAGATGTGTAGCCTAGTTTTCAGGAAGGGACACAGGGACCTTGGCATTCCCTGCTTTTAAGATCAATGGTCCCCTTTGAGCAAGTCCACCCCTGCCTCGGAGAAGGAAAAACACAATGGTCTCACAGTGCATTGTGGGCTTTTGGAGGGTTGCCCACAAGTCACAAAACTAGTGACTGATGGAGTCAGGACAGGAGCCCAGGACTTTGGACCTCTGATCTCTTGCTATTTCCATGACCTCACAGCACCTCTTTTGAACTTTTTGAAAATAATTTCGGTGTAATTGCTCTAGGTTCTTTTGTTGCAGTTGAGTCACCTCAGCTGTTTCTCCAGTGTTTAGCTTTTCAATGTTTAGCTTTGCCACTTTCAACTCTTTTCCTCCCAAGTTTCCTCTGTAAAATAAAACCCATTTCATGGGCTGGCTGTGAGGACTAATGCCTTACCACACATAAAGCACACACTAAGTGCTCAGTCAACGCCAGCTGTTCTTGTTGCTAGGATGGGGGGGGGGGCTGACCTATTTTGAGTATCTACCACGACATGCAACAGGCTGGGCGGTCTGCATTTGTCACATTATCCAGCAACTCAGGACAGTCTTTGAGGTCGGCCCAATGCTGTTATTTACACAGAGTTGAGGAACCTGATGGTTTGAGAGATGATGGATATTTAGAAAGGACACATAATCTAGTCTGTCTGCAAGTGCTGAGTGCTTTCCACTCTCCTCTGCCTTCCCCAAATGGACGGAGGTGGAAGGTGGTTATGAAGAGTTTAGAAGAAATGCAGATTACGATCCAGTTACCCCAAACTTTACATTTAAAAATGTAGTTCAAGAGTTGGAAGGCAGATATGAATTCTGAAGACATAGGAGGTGATACACACACTCTTAAAGTTATACAATAAGAAAGATATTGTGGAATTTGGAAATGCTATTTAAAGGCCAATGTAAGATCGAATGTGTTTTGAATGATGATGTGTTGAGGTTGACAGGTGAGAAGAGATGTATTAAAGGGTGCGATGGTGTTAAGGTGGTGTGTGAAACAAAGTAGGTGAGTGGATGGCCTGAGGTGACAGGGCTGCCACAGTCATGGGCTTGGGCTTCACTGCAGGGCTTGAGATTTTCATTTCTGCTTCTACTCTCACTTCAGAGCTGCGAATATTCTTGGCTGTTGGAGCCCCGTTCTTTGTCATGGGTGTGCTGTAACCTGTGGATATGAACTTGGCTTGGGAGAGCGGCTCTGTGGAGCTCCCTGTGAAAGTAGTGGATTCACAGAGAAGAAAAGACTAGAAACCATCACCTCAGGGGATGCTTAACCTGTCACCTGGGATGGGTGTGGCTGAAGCCAGCACCTCTGGACAAATCTGACATGGGCTGGGTGGTCAGAGAACAGCCCGCACCTTCCACCTCCGCCCATTTAGGGAAGGCAGAGGAGAGTGGAAAGCACTCAGCACTTGCAGACAGACTAGATTGTGTGACCTTTCTAAATATCCATCATCTCTCAAACCATCAGATTCCTCAGCTCACAGTGTCGGTGCCCCTGCATCCCTGCACCCAACAAGCTTGTTCCCACCGCTCTGCTGAGATGGTTCTCTTCCCAGCACAGCAATAACCTCAATGGCTACAGCCCATTTCTCTTATGGACTCTCAAATTCTCAGGCTCCCTAAGTGTAAGCTCTTATGGGCCCAGTTCGTTTTTTATTACCTCATTTTTCTAAGTGCCCTCGTGGGTAAAAGAATATAGTTCTATACAAAATAGATGGTATCTTTCCATGCATTTCCTCATCTCCTCACTGATTTTCTCTAGGAAAACGTGTTGGAACAGCTTTTGTGTGCCTGGTCCTAGGCACGAGGAACTCTCGAGTTCCTCACAAGAAGCTAACCGCGACCCCAAAAGCTATAACTGTAGGAACGAAGACAATTGACAACAGAGTGTTATTATAAATGAGGGAGAGATCAAATCAGCCTGGGGGAGCATGTACAAGCACATGAAAAGTCAAGGAGCTATTCGAACCGGGGACTTCAGATGGAAGGATTAGGACAGGGGCGTGAAGGGCTAAGAGGCCACAGTTGCTTCTCCCAAAGCCAGCTCGCTTAGGACCCATTTGCCCTATGACAAGGTTACTTAAAATTTAACACATTTTTCCCACTCTGTCTGATTTTTTCTTTGGAAAAATTTTCACCTCACATTCACATTTTTTCTTTATCTGAATCTTTTGAGAGAAAGTTGCAGACACTGTGACACGTTAGCCTGATATTCTTGCAGGGGTTTCCTAAGAAGAAGGACATTCGACTACGTAACCACAAGACCATTAGCACACCTTTTTCTTTTTTTTCTTTCATGTTTTGCCTATTTTTGAAAAAATTATTATATTTTGGTCTTTTCAGGATTTTCAAAACAACAAAATAAAACAAATGAAAGTAAATAAGTAGTTTAAATTATAACCACATTTGAAAGGAAGGTGACTGCAGTGCTCAAAAGTAAATGACGTAGAGTGCGATATGCCTCACAAACCATGACCCAATCCCTTAATTAATGCAATGCTGTACATTGGCATTGAGAGAAATGATCTGGAAATTCAAAACACTTGGATGTGGTTTGAGATCAGGTGCAGCTTGCTGCCGGAGGAAGTTATGAGGCTGAGTGGCCGAGCGTGGGCACATCAAGGGGACCCTCAATGCCCCGCCCAGAAGTTCAGGTTTTATCCCGAAGGCATGGTGAAGAGAAAGCTTTAAACATGCCACGACATGTTTAAATGCCTACTTTGGGAAGACACTCTAGCATCTCAGGGCAAATGGATTGAGAGACTCTGGGAAGGGGCAGGGCGGCCAGGAGGAGGCTTTAGAAATAGCAGGAGGGGAGACATCAAGGTGCTGAACCAGGGCGAGGGGACGGGCCAGGAAGGACGTTACTGTTGTAAATCAGAGGAAACCAGCCATCTGCTGCAGGCCCTCTGACCTTCTGGAAAATTACTGAATTGTGCCAAAATTACAAAAATAAACCCGAGTTCTCAGTAGTGCCTTTCCTGCATCATGGAGAGAATTGCTAATATTCCTCCTGGGTGTGCACCTTCTTTTCACACAGACATATTCCTAATATGAAAAGCTCCTGCTGGCTTGCAGTAATGTGGAATCACTGCATTTGGTTTTCCTTCACTGCATCTTGAAATCTGATTTTTTGGAGGGAGAGGTGATGAGTAGGAATATTACCTACCTTGGTACAATTAGTAAATAAATTATGGTGCGATTAGATATTGACTTTTTAAAACTATGTATCATTAAAGATACCGTTTATGGAAGCCAGCGTACCTTCCTATTGAGTCAGATAGCTACCCAGTTTCAGTTGAAGGAGTAAATAAGAAAATGCCTTGAGGATCAGCAGCATCCTTAAAGATGGCAGGTATGATTTTGAAGCTGAAAATGTGTTGTAGGTAGACAAGAAAAGATCCTCCTTCTTTAATTAATGCTGCTCTAAAGTAGCAATTACCATCATTATCAGTGCGCTGATTGTGCATGGAAAATGTGGAAACTTTTGCTCATTACACGCTCACAGGTTCCGTGTTCTGGAGTCTGTGATGCATGGAGCACATACCTGGGAGAGCAGCAAGGTCAAGGCTGGGGTGGCGTTGATCTTGGAACTTGCAGGAACTCACCTTGGGGGAGACATGTGGCCCAGAGGACAGCCCTGCAGCACTTGGTGTCAGGAAGCAGAGCCAGTGGTTGAAGACTGGGAATGAGGGAAGAGCTGTCACCTGTCACAGGTGCAGGGGCCACGCAAGGTCACAGAATCCGGATGGGCTCACCATGGGGAGTGGGAGAAACAGGGCAGTTAAGTCAAGAAAATGAATTTGCTTATTTCTATCAGGATGATTTACCAGCGTGGATGATTCGCCCAATGGGCGCGGGATGCAGAGAGGTGAAGTGGGTTAGGCATTCATGGGAATTTCCCAAATCAAACCATATTATAAGCAGGCAATTTTTTGTTGTTGTTGTTCAAGCATATAGGCATCATATGTGTGTTCATATTCCATTTCATAGTAATTCCTCGTATTGGATTCTTAGTTGCTGTAACTAATGGTAGCTTAACACAACAGAAATTTATTCTCTCACAATCCTGGAAGCCAGAAGTCTGAAATGAAGGTATTGGTAGGTCAGTGCTCCCGCTGAAGGCTCTGAGGGAGATTCCTTTCTCATCTCTTCCTGCCTTTTGGGAGTTCTAACTAATCTTTGTTGTTTCTTGGCTTGTAGACACACCTCTCCAATCTCTGCTTCATCATCCCATGGCCTTCTCTGTGTGGCTTCTCCTCTTCTCATAAGGACACCAAATCCAGGATGACCTCAGCTAGAGTGCCTTAGTGACATCTGCAAAGACCTGTTCCCAGATAAGGCCGTACTCACAGATAAAGGGGTTAGGACTGTGAACATATCTTTGGGGGAGGGGGGGGCACTATTAACCCATTATGCTCTTGTTACCAAGAGTAAGAATAAGATTCTGTTTGTCCATTCAACTCTGTGTGCTGGACTGTGCAAGGAGAACAGGAGGATGCATAAGGTACAGGACATGGCCATACGTTGCTCACAGCCTAGTGGGTAGCAGGCACGCAGCTCCTTCTAATACAGGGTGGCGAGGCCTAAAGGAGGGTATGTACAAATCGCTAAGGAACTCAACGAAGGGGCCACCTCACCCTGCCTAGGGTGGGGCTGGGATGGGCTTGAAAGTGTTCCAGGAGGAAGTGTGGGCAGAAAAGAGATGAAGGTAAAAGAGGTGGGAGCATCCTTTCCAAGTAGAAGGTAGGTATAACACGTGTAGATGTACAGACAGAGGCGAGAGAAAGAGAGAACACGATGCATGCATTCCAGGACCCGTGGGTCTGATTGGGAAGAGACAGGGGACAGTGAGAGAAGGAGGGGCTCAGGTCATGAAGAGCCTGGCATGTCATAAGCAGGGATGGGGACATTGCTTTGAGAGCAAATGGGAAAGCAGTGAAGTGTTTTGGAAATTAAAAGTGCTCTGAAAAGGTGGATAACATTACCAATATTTTTTGGCATATGCTGGATATTTGTATTTAGTGTAAACAATTACACTGACTGGAAATAGGTTTTTGGCACTAGAAGGAAAATATGCATGTTTTGGTATTGCTAAAATTACTTTTTCTCTAATCATTTTGACATTAAATTTGAGAAAAAAAACCACTTAAGAGGAATGACAAGAAATGACCCTCCGTCTCCTTCTGGTAGGAGAGAAAATTCAAGAAGGCAGATGGGCAGTTACGGTTCTGTCCAGGCAGGAGCACTAGGGCAGGGGAGGGTTAGGCCCCAGGAGATCGCCAAGTCCTGGCACAAGGGGTCAGGGTGGTGCCCCCGTCCTGAGGAGCACTGGGCCCTGCCAAGGCAGCTGAGCTGGTTATGGAGGGAAATACAAGCTCAAGCGTCTTCCTCGGATTGGATCAACATGGCAGACGGGGATTGCTGAGCCCTGGTGATTACGCAGCCTCCTGCACGTGGGTAGCATGGCTTCTAGTGTTGACTCCCACTCATGACTGTTCACTCACTATTCAGACTTGGACAGTAGGAGTCAATCTTTACTAGAACCTTCTCCTATCTCCCTCACACCCCACCTCCCATCACCTGTTAAGTGTTATCGGTTTTTAGCTCTGTTAACTTGTCTGCATTCCCTCCTGCCACTGTGTGGTCCAGGCACCTTCGGCTCTCCCGTGGATATTGGTCCTCTCCGTGCCAGTCTCGCTTTCCCTCTCCAATTCACTCTCCATATAGCAGCCAATGTGGACTTTCTTGAACAAACCTCTGACCCCGTGTCCCTTGTTTATTCTCCACCCATGGCCTCTGCCTTCCCTCTGCTCCCAGCTCCCACCACTGTTGCCAATGAGCCTGTGATTGCCATCCTCCTGACCTCACCCTGTTCCTGGAGAGAGGCCTGCCTCTACCAAGACACTCCATCCATCTTCAGGACCAACTCAACTTTCCTCGCGTGCAGGAATCTGTGCTCTATCAATGCCATTGTCATCATGTATGTGCTAATAATGCCATGTGATGTGTAATCATCACATCTCCAGTCTACTGTTGTAATTAACTATTATTGATGGTCCATCTCTCCCACTGGATGGGTAAGGCTCTCTTTCCTTTACCTCATCATTTCCAGTCACCAGCCAAGTGCCTGACCTATGATGATGGCTCAGTGAGCAATAGATGAAGAAAGGATGAATATTTACTTTCTTTTTCTAAAATATGGAACGCTTCACGAATTTGCGTGTCATCCTTGCGCAGGGGCCATGCTAATCTTCTCTGTATTGTTCCAATTTTAGTATATGTGCTGCCGAAGCGAGCATGAATATTTACTTTCTAAACAGGGGGCTTTACAGTCCCAACTTTAAAATACAACTGCATGAGGATGTCAAGGTCTACAGCACACTAAGAGAGACCTCGATTCTCCTGGCATCGTGCCTTTTTTGCTTAATTTATGTTTTTATTTAAGTATAGCTGGTGTACAATCTTATATTGGTTATATTAGTTTCAAGTGTTCACTCTAGTGATTCAACTTTTTTATACCTTACAGTGTGATCACCCCACTAGTTCTAGTAATGATCTGTCACCGTGCAAACTTATCACAATGTTATTGACTGTATTCTCCTTCCCCTTTTTGCCCATCTCCCACCCCTTCCCTTTGGTCTCTGTTTCTGTGAGTCTGTTTTTGTTTTATTTGTTGTTGTGGTTTATTAGATTCCACATATGAGTGAAGCCATATAGTATTTGTCTTTCTCTGCTTGACTTATTTCACTTAGATTAATACCTTCTAGATCCACCCATGTCTAGATGCAAATGGCGAGGTGTCATTCTTTTTTTATTGCTGGCATCATGCTTTTGATGTTGATTCTTCTGTTGCTGGTGTGCAGAACTGTGTTGTCCGTTTCGGGAGTAACGAGTCACATGCGGCTATTGAGTCCCTGAAATGTGGCCAGTCTGAAAGGCAGCTAGTACTCTAAGTATAAAATACACCCTACATTTTGTTTGAAGACTTAATATAAAAAGAGAATATAAAATATCTCACTAATAATGATTTACTGGATTAAATAAAATATATTATTAAAATTAACTTCACCTGTTTTTACTTTCAAAACATGGCTGCTAGAAAATTAGAAATTATATCTGTGGCTTGTATTACATTCCTGTTGGGCATTATCAGTATACAGCCTGCCCTGTTAAGAACAAATATTTAAATTGTTACGGTAATGTATTTTTAAACTGGATATAAATGGTTTTGTTTATTGTAAACCATTATGAAAGTACAATAATTAAAAACAAAAATCTTAAGCAGTGTCATCTCTCTGAGGCAGATATGCATTTTGGGGATACGTTCTTCCATTATCCTTTCATATATTAATATAAAACAAAACTGAAACCATACTACATGTCCCCTTGAGCCCTAAGCTTGTTTCCCCTTACAATTTTGTTGTAAATATTTTACCATGTTATTATATATGGTTAGAAAAAATGGGGGCAGGGTATTCTGGTAGGGGTTCAAAGTGCCACACGTCTTTCCTCTTCTCTGAGTTTCTGACCAGTGAATATACACCTAGGGATCAATAGCTAATGATGAATGGGGAACTGTTTTATTAAGTGATGCTCAGGCAAGTTCCCAAGAACCCATCTTTCATCATTTAGTGAAAGATGGATTAGAGAACGTAGCTTAGGCCTGAATCTAAATCTTGAGACTCTCATGGTGTGTGTGTGTGTGTGTGTGTGTGTGTGTGTGTGTGTGTGTGTGTGTGTGTGTGTGTGTGTGTGAGAGAGAGAGAGAGAGAGAGAGAGAGAGAGAGAGAGAGAGCTCCAAACTTCCCAATATAAGGAGAGAGGGAGGGTGAAGTGCCTTTCTTTGTGGGCTGTAACACAGGTAGAGAAGCATAAACATGATCCTACTCCCAATGTATTCCAGAGCTGTGTAAACTGTCCTAAGTCAATTTGGCTGTTCAGAATTGTCATATTGTTTTGCTGGATATGGATTGCCTCCAAAGATCATAGGTAGGAGAGAGCCATGGCCTTATTATTAGGTGCATGTATCCATGAGGTTACAACAAATTCTGCTGCCCATACAAACATTTATTAGAAGCAGGACCCATAGCAGTCATGGGTCTGATCTTGCAATCTTGGTGAAGTTCTTGTTCTCTACTCTTTGATATTCTTTTTTATTTTTTTTAAAGATTTTTATTGGGGAATTGGGGAATGGGAACAGCGCTGGGGAATTGGGGTAAGAGGAACAGACAAGTTGCTGTCTTTTTGTTATTCAGTCTAGTTGTGGAGGACGTTGCTTCACTGGCCCAAGTTGGCACCATCATTGCGCTCTTCTCGGGTGAGGCAGATCAGTCGCCAGTTGCCGGTTTCTGGACGGCTGCTCACTGTGGCTGCTGGCCGCTCATGCTGGCTGCTGGCTACACGTGGTAGCCCATGGCAACCCACTGCCACAGGGGCTGCAGCCTATGCCGTTGCTGGTGACTCTTGGAAGCCCAGCTCCAGGTTGAGCTGTTGTTCAGCATCTTAGCTGTAGAGGGCAGCGTCACTGGCCCTCATATGTGGGCTCCGAACTGGGGCCCGCTGGCGTCCCAAGCCAGTTCTTAACCAATGCGCCACTCAGCCGGCCCTACTCCTTGATATTCTTAAAAGCACCTTGCAAGAAAGGTTTATTGCAGAGAGATGTAGCAATATTCCATCCAGAGGTAGGATTAGCCAGCTTTCCAGGTGGGTTAGAGAATACAGTTCTCTGCCTAGTGGTGCAGTAGAGTATGAAAAGAAGACCAAGCCAGGGTGTTCCACCAAAGTCGACTCTTGGGTTCCTCAGATTTTTATACTCCGTTCATGCTGTGGCGGAGATACCCGTGTGGTATTTTGAGCCAATCTGCATGTTTGAACACTGTTCATTTCAACAGTAAGAAATTATTTCAAATATTCTTTATGCTAAGTGATGAACCCTGTATTTTAGACTAAGAATTTGATGTTTGAAGTGATTATCATGGAGTTTCTGGAGTTGGGACTTCTAATTAGGATCCTTCAAATGTTAATTAACACTCCTGGGGTGTGTATTTCTGATAAGGGTTCTTCAAATATTAACTAACCTACCCTATGGGGTAGATTAAAACTGATTTAGACACACACATACACATACACATATACACACACACACATGCACACTATACTTCCTATACTGATGTACTTTAAAGTAAATTACAGATGTGATAATATGAAAAGTCTTTAAAATTTGGAGGGTTGTACAATCCCAAACTCACTTTTCCAAGGCTTTAAAATTGAAAAATTGGTCTAGAGACATTGTAAGAACAGGTTTGTTAATGAGTTTCTTGATTCAAATTGTGGATTTGTTGTTAACATAAGTCACTCTGGAATAGGTTGATTTATAAACTATGATCTAGGGTTTTTATCTGCAGCCCATTTTAGTCTTTTTCTTTTAGGGTTAGGTATTTGGGGGACAGGGGGTTATGCTGTTCAAAAATTTATGCTAAAAATGCAAAACAAGACGGAAACATCCTCACAAACAAAAGGAACTGACAATGGTAGGAATATGAAAAGTAAGGCCCACAGTTTCTCTTTCCAGGTGAATTCCTGTTGCTGTTTAGAGCTGCTGCGGTCCAGACTCTAAGTATTTTTGAGGACATGCAGGGAAAGCTCACTGTTGTTTGCTCACACAGCTCGATCTGGGATTGCTGGGGGGTAGCGTGGGCATATTCTTTTATGAACTGAGTAATTAGGCCATCTGGTTATATTCTCAGAAAGGTGCTGGGACTGGAGAATTAACCTCAATACTTATTTCACATGGCTGTTAAGGGAGTTAGGAGATAAAGTTTATGCAAGTGCTTTGTAAACTGTAAAGAGGTATTTATTTACCATTATTATGATTGCCTATAGCCTCATAAACCCTTTCTCTACACAATCTGGTTGTTTGTGTGCATTTTACAGGTAATGTGTATCTATAGACCCTCACATTTTTAAGGTTTATCATTAGTCAATCAATAAACGTGTATTGGACACCTACCAGCAGCCATGGGCTGAGAGCAAGCACCAGCTATGGCTTCTGCCCTTGAGGTCCATTAAGATGACCGGAGAAAACAAAGCAGACACTGACCCATTTAGAGAACTAGGCAGCATATGCTTAAGTGTCAATTTGCTGTTTGGTTTAAAAAATTAGAAAGAGGTAATTCTGGAGGCCAGCTTAGTGGATGGTATATTCCAGGGGGTTCATTTTCATTTGAAATATTTTTAGGAAAGCTGGAGGATGCGTCAGGGATGTGTCATTCCACGTCTCCTTCCTGCTTCTTTGGGAATTGGACATGGACGCCTGGGATATATTTGGGTCTAGTTCCGTTTTCATGTTCTTGACTTTTTTCTAAAATTTTTCCACAGGCCTGAAAGCAATGGGGGCATGTGCTGTTTCCTTGATTTAAGCCCGTTCCTGCTCTCCCTGCAACAACCACCTTAGGTCATTTGACTTCCTGTTCAAAAGGTGATTCCTCAGGGCAGAACCTTTTGCTTTAATCTGTTACAATCAGCTTTAAGCCATTTTCCACTCTGTTGTTTGGTGCTTGATGAATCTTTTGGTGATTTAGTGACAGCTTTCAGCCCACTTGAAATCCCTATTTGTGTCCAGAATGAAATGTTATGTAAATTACAGAAAAGTTGGAACGTTTTTTGAATGGCTGCTTAGGGGACACTGTATGTAGATCCAGGAAAAGAGGATGGGTGTGAGTGAGTGAGTGAGTGAGTGTGTGCGTGCGTGCGTGCATGCGTGTGTGTGTGCGTGTGTGCGCGCGCGCGTGTGTGTGTGTGTGTGTGTGTGTGTGTGTGTTGCAGTGTGGTATTGGAAAGCAGGAGTGAGTTTGAGGTTCTCTCTCCTCTTTGGATTGTCATTGTACTCTCTCAGGTTTCTTAAATCTATTATACATTCAATGTATACTCCCAGGACCACAGACTCTAAGGTATTCACCAATGAAACTTAATAAAGATGAAGCTATTATGACAAAAGTGATTTTAAAGCTCCTATTATTATTTTGGTAAAAAACAGCTCACACAAGAAGTAAGCAACAGGCTATCTACAGCCCATTTACCAGAGTCTACTCTTTGGCAGGGACATTTAAGTTCCAAATGCCCCTTTACAACCCTCTTCTGGTCTTTCTCTCTCCTAATCTACATCACTTGACAGGGGGAGGGGAGAGTATTATCAGAAAGTGACGGCCAGATAACAGGGCCCAGTGTATGCAATGTCTGCCTTTCGGAGTCCCCTGCAACTCTCTTCTTGAGAGTCCTTGGCCCCTTCTAACATTCACTACCAATGCATGAGCCCTGGCCTGGTTGAGCATTTCCAAACATCTCAGCATCAAAGTGCATCCTGGATATTCCCTCATGCCTTTGACATCACGGATCTGAAGACTAACCATCTCAGGTAGCTGCCCAGACACCCCTAGCATGGTATCATCAGAGCTGATATTCTCATCTGTATGATTATTTATTATCTGTCCAGCTCATTGAGGATAGGGACCTTGTCCCTTATATTCTGTTAGACCAGGGCCTGGCACATAGCAAACACTCAATAAATATTAGTTGAATGAATTCCAAATTTAAAAAGACGCTGCCTTTCAGCCAGGGGAAGGAGAAAAACATTCTAAGGTGACCAGGAAATGTAGGTTTCACTGGATTCCTCTATTTAATGGTACAGAATTGAGAAGGAGTACTGGCACCTTGACACATGTGATTGTCAGGGGTCCCTCCATGGGTCACATCATTGGCTGGGTCATGAACAGGGGTCCGTTAGATGGAGAGCAGAGGTGAGGAGAGTGGAGGAGAAGGCACCAAGATGGAGGAGCAAGGTGAGAACAAGAGCAAAAGTGGGAGGGAGTGGCCTGAGAAAATGCATGTTTTTTGGGCTACAGGGTCAGTATCTTCAAGCTAATTGTTTTATTATCAGATTGTATATTAATGCAACCTCACTGTAAAAATAAAGCAAAATATAAGTAGAAAAAAATGAACATTAATCTTACCACTTGGTCATAAATAGTGTGAACATTTTGGCAAACAGTTCTCTCTTTTTTTTTTTCTCTCTACATACTCATGCTTCTCCTATTTTTGGTTTAAAATGTTTGATCACATAAGGTGTGCCAGTTTTGCACCCTGCCCTTTTCGCTTAATGCCATTTAAAATGCTTTCAAAACATCCTTTTTAACGGTTATATAATCTTCCATCTCCTGGTTCATAAGTCCTGTTGTACAATTTGCTTCCAGTTTCTTTTGTTTGTAATTATATGTAAGTTAGTGATGATCATCGTTGTGTATATGTTACTGCCTATGCTGTTTGATTGTTCCATTGGGGTGAATTGCTAGAAGTGGAATTACTGGGACAAAGGGTTAGAATCTTTCACTGACCTTGAAGCATGTTGCCACATTGCTTTTCTGAAGGTGGAACAATTTACCTGGAGTGGTTCTAAACGGGACTCTTCCAGAAGCAGAGAAGGGTCTCCTAGCTCTGGAGAGAGCCTCATCTGGTAAAATTTGGATGAGAATGTCATGCTTTGGAAAGCAGACTGATATTAGGCTTCTGCCACTCTCTGTGTTTACTTACCTTCTATTCTCCCGCGGTCGTTTTAGGGTCAGCACTGGGAAAATTCCAGACTCTCTCCCTTGTGCTCAGAGCCAACCAACAGCAAAGGAAATTCTGTCCATGTTTGGGACAGAGCTGACATCAGAGGGCAGTGAGACGCCTCAAGGGAGAGCTGACATGGGGAAGAGCAGAGATTTGACCTGGGGTGAAAGCTTGGAAATTCTAGTTTTTGTTTTAAGGAGAGTGGGGGTTCCTAGTCTTTATTACAATAGCACCCATGTTCTCTTCAATTGACTTTAATCATACATAGACATGAATCATTTTTGTCTGTTTTATAAACCAGGGTCCATTTTGTTTGAAAAAGTGCTGCTCCGAGGACTAACATTAACATTTTCTGGTTTTACAGGCAGACTTTATTACCCCATTCGATGGATGGATCGCTTGAGGCATTCATGGGTAAAGTCATGCAGAGAGCTGATTTTTGCAATTTAGTAGCTGACTGATCTTGGACAAGTTGGTTTATTTTCCTAAGCCTCGATTTTCTCATATCTAAAATGGGAATAATAGTGCCTGTTCTGCAGTGCTTATGAGGGTGGGAACCAAACTCAAACTTTTCTTTTACTCAAGGCACAAGCTTTGGGAATAAGCATCGAGTTCACATTTGCCAAATGCTGACTTCCCTATTCTCTTGTATTCTGGCCTCACACTTGGTATTATTCAATTTAATGTATTCTGGCCAGTTTAGTCATAAAAGAGGCAAAAAGAAGTGTATGAATTGGGTGTGTACCTAATGGAACTTTAGATCAGTTAAAACATTCCTTTTTACAGCAATCCTTCTGTAATAAAACAATATTTCTTTTATGGCCTGGGGAAATTTTTTTTTCTTCCATTAAGGGACTAAAATCCAAACAGACTCTGTGGAGCCATTCCTTGTACGTTTTCCTAAGTCGACTCTGACATGCTGTGTGACCTTTGGAGCCCCTCTTTACCTCTCTGGACCCATGCTTCCTATAAAACAAGGTGGTTGGGCCAGGTGACATTAATGGTCCTTCCAGCTTTGCAGTTTTAAAATTCTACAAAGATTTTGGAATAAAAAACCTTGAAGTATACGTTTCTTGTGGCAGAAAAAAAAATTACCATTGTTTTAAGTTGGCCACTTGGGGTCGCTAATGATCTAAGAGACTGGCTGGTGAAGAAATAAAACTTGTGGTGCTACAGCTAACAGATTCTGGGGGTGGTTTATGAAATTTTCTTTTTGTCTCTCCCTTTTTTAGCTCCAAAATTTACCCAAAGACTTGACTACATCATTAATGTTGAATGGACCATAAGCACGTGTCAGAGGTAGTATTTAGAGCCCCAGCCACCCCACAGCATCCCAAGGCCCATCCCAAAAGGACAGAAAAAGAAAAGAAAGAAACGATAATCCTGGGGTGCATCTGGCTCTCTTTTTGGACTCCAGCTCACGTTGGTACACATTGTGGCTTTGCAATTCCTTGAGTTGAAAAGTAGGTCCTGCAAAATGAAACCGCATAGCACAACAAAACGTGCCTTAGATGAGGTAGTAAACCTTTGTCTGGAAGAATCTGGAGTTGTCAAAGGCAGAGGCATGGAAACATTCCCATTGAGGAACTGACGGGTGCCTCTCTTGGCAGTTTTCCTGGTGGGCTTTGCTGATGGTTGAAGTGGGGGTGGGGGAGACTTGGCGTTCCCTGTGCACATCAGGGAAGGACCATGTCACAAGAAACCAATTAAATAAGACAAAAAAAATCTAAAAAGCTCAGTATCTGCCCACTCCGGGAATAGGGTCCCAGCAGCACGCCCAGCACAGGCCAGAACTCTCTGTGGAAAGTTGGTTGAACCTTGCCCTCTGGGCAAAAGGATAAGCATCTCTTCTGCCAGGACTGCTATGTAAACATCCTTTTCCTGAGGATGCTGCGGCTTAGGGGTCCGGTGGAGTGCAAGGAAAGTATCCTAATGGAGGCAGATTTCAAACTCCTGCTGTCCCCTTTGCAGATCATAAATTACTGTTAATTCTGCATATACTCTCCCCCTTTCCTTCCTTAATAGTGTTAGAAAGAGTAATTGATGATAAAATCGAGCCCGAAAAGGGTGGAAGGGAGCCCCGCTCCACAGGCTGAGAAGCAGCCAAGTGCTTCCTCATCCTCCAAGGTCCTTAACAAAAGTTAAATGTTTATGTACCACGGGTGCCCTTCCTTGCCTCCTGCAATCCCCTTTCATAGCTTTGCTGTTAGGGGGCAGTGCTAGAGCTTCCATTTCTATTTAACTGGAAATGGAAAGGTTTGTTTGTTTGCTTTCCTCCCTCTACCCCACCCCACCAAATCCAGGAGGGTGAACAAGCCCTCCTGAGCTATGGGGCCTGGGGAGGAAGCTGCTCAGAGGTGGACCCCAGGGTCCATGTGGGTTCTCCTGGCTTGGGCATCATCTTGTTTTTAGTGCACAGCCCCCCGACGGCATTGGTGTAAACCAATTTTAGTGTGAGGAGAATGCCCAAGCTTGAAATTGGTCGGGTCTGTGTTTTTTTTTTTTTTTTTTTAAGATTTTTTTTTTATTGGGGAATTGGGGGGATGGGAACAGCGCTGGAGAATTGGGGGAAAGGGAACAGACAAGTTGCTGTCCTTTTGGTCTTCAGTCTAGTTGTGGAGGACTCTGCTTCACTGGCCCAAGTTGGCACCATCATTGCGCTCTTCCCGGGTGAGGCAGATCAGTTGCCGGCTTCTGGATGGCTGCTCACGGAGGCTGCTGGCCGCTTACGCTGGCTGCTGGCTACACACGGTAGCCCATGGCAACCCACTGCCACAGGGGCTGCAGCCTACGCCGTCCTCGGTGACTCACAGCAGCCCAGCTCCAGGTTGAGCTATTGTTCAGCATCTTAGCTGTGGAGGGTAGTGTCACTGGCCCTCATATGTGGGATCCGAACCAGGGCCCTCTGGCGTCCCAAGCCAGCTCTTAACCATCGCGCCACTTGGCCGGCCCTCGGGTCTGTGTTTAAATCCTAGGTCAACCCACCAAGAGCAAAGATGTGTCTGTCATTTAGAAACCAAGGTTAAGATCATCCACATCCTCATTTTACTATCTACAGATGTGAAGGCTGGACAGTGAAGAAGGCTGCTAGGAAAACCATTGATTCGTCTGAAATATGGTGTTGGAGGAGAGAGCTTTACGGACACCATGGACCACCAGCAAGACGAACAAGGGGGTCCTGAAGAAAATTAAGCCTGAAACATTGCTGGAGGCAAAAATGACAAAACTGACAAAAACTGACGCTGTCCTACTTCAGGCATATCATGAGAAGGCAGGCTTCCATGGAAGAGACAATAATGCTGGGAAAAATAGAAGGCAGAAGGAAAAGAGGAAGACCAAATATGAGATGGATTGACTCCATGAAAGAAGACATAGACATCAGCCTACAGGGTCTGAGCAGGGCTGATGAGGACAGGACATTGTCACCAGGAGTGGGAGATTACTCAACAGCACGTCACACACACAGCCCACTCATGTAGCTATTGACTTAATCTCTTAAGAGCCTCAGTGTCTTCATCTGTAAGAAAAAGATAATAAAGTATTTCCATAAGAGGGAGGTTGGGGAGATTAAGTAAAGTAGTATATAAAAAGTGACTGAGGCCTGGTGAGACTTCAGCCAACGCCAGTTCTCTTTTTCCTCTTGACCTGTGTTGTCTGAGATGGCAGCCGTCAGCCACACGTGGCTATTGATTACTTGGTATGGCTATTTACAACTGATAAGTGCTGGAAATGTGAAACACATATTGAATTTCAAAGGCTTTTTTTCAAAAAAACAATTAGAATACCTCATTAACAATTTCTTATTAACGGACTACATGTTGAAATAAGTCTTTGCATAAGTTGAGTTAAATAAATACACTTTAAAAGTTAATTTCACCTGTTTCTTTTTACTTTATCAAAATGTGGCTATTAGAAAATTTAAACTTATACATGTGGCTTGTATTTGTGGCTCACATTATATTTCCATCAGATGACCCTGTCCTAGTCCCCAATTCACCCACCTCTATTCAAATTTTTTCCTCCCTTTAAGGTCTAACTCTGGATTTGCTGTCTTCATGAGAACTTTTGGTAGATCTCTTCCTTCTCTGAAATCTGCAGGATTTGTCATTGGAGAAAGTCATGTGACATATGTTTGTAATCCGAATTTAAGCAGGAAAAGCATGTGAAGTGTTGAACCCAGTGCCTGGCATGTTGTAACCATGATTTATTGATTTGTATTTTTTCTTGTTATCACTGGGGTACCTAGTTCAGCTGTCTTGGATCTTTCTCAAATTCTTTCTTGTGTTTAGTCTTGCTGACTCTAATGTCTTAGAGGATAGAGACCACGTCACCTATGTTTCCTGGGTCTGTCCTTCGCCCATCTGGCAGTGCTAGGCACAGATTGTTCTCTCCCACCGTCACTCCTGGACAAAGGCAGAACCTGTTGACTGACTGACTTGGCATCTTGGAGTCCTTGGCCATTCTTTCCTTCATTCTGCAGATATCTGTTCTTCCTGGAATGCTGTCTTTGCCTGTCCTTCTTTGTGGAGCTAAGTCTCTTGCATTCTGAAAAAGGTTAATTGAGATCAACTCATGTGGCACTCAGTCTGTGCTCGCCCTGTTCTAAAGAGTTGACATATAGTAACGGATTTGGCCTCACAACTATCCTGTAAGGTGAGTATTATCATTACCCTCATTTTACAGATGAGAATACTGAGGCCCAGAGAGATTAAGTAACATCCAAGTCACACAGCTAGGAAGTGCTGGGAGTATGTCCAAGTTTCCCATAACGTGCCTCCCCTCCAAATGCAACTATCGGGGATCCATTGGAAAGACAACAGACAAGTTGGTGTGTGGCAGTCAGGAATAGGGTGGGTCTCCTGGAGGGGATGTTTGGGGGAGCCTATGAGCCTAAGAGAGAGACTCACATGGCTACGCAGACTGTATGAGCTGGGTGCAGAATGAAAATTTTATTGAGATCTGAACCCAGCACTACTCTACTCTAGTCATTTGCAATGGGGGGGGGGAGAGAGAGGGAGAGAGAGAGAGAATGAATGAAATTTCCCTCCTTTCCCCAGCAGAACAAAGATCTCAAAGCACCCAGATTAAATAGAAACAAATGAGTCCATTATAATTTCTTTATATTTACACTTGCTGCATTTGGAATTTAAGCAATGCAGTCTCCTAAGATCCCTTTGTTAAGAAAGGAATCCGAATTCAAGATGACAACGGATTTGTGGGGCTTTAGTCAGAGGAGGTTAAGCTGGGCAAACAAACACGAATACTGCCATTTTACTTGTTAAACAATTATATTCTGATTCCTATTTCTATTTGCTGTTGGGCAAAATAAATGCATAATTAAGAACTCCACCTTTGACAGTTTAGCTCTCTTTTATTTTTTCTTTTAACATAAATAGGAAATTTCTGTTTTCATGTAGTAATATCAAGATACCCTGCTACATTGAATCAACCAGTAGGCTTTGAAAATAAGCATAACAAACCATATGGAAAATAAGAAAATCCACTTTTAAGGTTTTAGATTCATGCCATTTAATTGTTCCTCTATTTCCATGAGAAGGTGAGACTGGTCCTGTGTCACCAGAGGGACTGTATCCTGCTGTTTTTTTCCCATCCTCATTTACAATGATTATGTTATCGGGCTAGCCAGGCAAAAGGGTGGAGCAACTATAATTTCAAAGCAGGATTAGGTTGAAATAACGAGGTCACCAAGTTGTGGTTACCAAGGCAACGTCACATCTAAGAATATGGGATGCTTCTAGGAGATGAGGCAAAGCCCGGAGCCTTTTTTCCCCCTTTGCACAAAAATCACTCACTTCCTAGATAAAAATTGCTTATTAATTGCTTTTAAACACATGTATTCTTTATTTTTAGGAACCAGTTTTTAAAAATATAACCTTAATGTTTTTAAATTTTTTCTTATTTTTTTTAACCAGTAACAAATATCAGAATAATTGATTAGACCATTGTTTTTTTCTCCCTTTTGGGAGTCATCTTTAGTTTCTTCTTCTTTCAATTTTTTTTTCTCCCTCCCTCCCTCCTTCCTTTCCTCTCTCTCCTTCTCTCCCTCTCTCTTTTAATATTGCAGGGAAAAGACATGGACCAAAAAGTAATAATTAAAATTTGGGCGCTCTGGTCAGATTCTGAGATTACAACATTGTAAAAGCTGAGTACACCCAGAATACTCATCCCCCTCACCCCCCCGGAAAAATAGTGAGCTCAAGAGAAAATAACCTTAGTCTTCATTGCCTTTTCTTAAAATTTCAACCCACCTTTAAAACTGTGAACTTTGGAAGCAAACCAGCAAAGAGGTCTGATCCACCTGTCTGTTTCTGATCAATATCAGCTATCAGTCTGAACAATTCCCACCAATTAACCTCTTTTTCCCCAGAATTCTTTTCTGCCCTCTGAGTTTTCAGATAATGGCTTCAAATTTCTTCATCTTATAAAAAGCAGGCTTATTTTAATATGAGCTCTGTTTGTGAAGCACGGGTTTTACTTAGGTGTTTTTATTTTATTTTATTTTTTTAAAGAACATTTCTGACCTAGCGTTGGGTCACTGGGCAGGGTGCGGAGGGATTGGAACCGTCAGATTCCCTCGTGTTTTGACATGACTGCCCTTGAGGACATGTCAGCTGTTCACCTTTTGCACTGGCTTTGCTTAAGGACTCTGAAGTGTATTCGCAAACAGAACCATGTTATGCGCGGTAGTTTCCACCTCCCCCAGGTCCATGTCCAAGTATGGTCACTGCCTCCATGAAGTGTTCGGTTTTGAGCCTGGGTAAGGAAAGCTCAGGGCTTGCAGAGCCTGCCGGATGCGGGTTTGAAGCTCTGCTTTGTGATGGTGGATGGGCAAAGGCATTTCACAGGGCCATGTGAGGACTGAGTGAGATTATCATGGAAACAGCTTTCAGCTCAATGTCTGACACTTGTACCTCAAAATAAACCTCACGTTTCAAAAATAATCAAGATGTGTATGAAGTTAATCTCTTTCCTCCCAGTGTAGCTGTCTCCCTATCTTTAACCCTTATTATCTTCAGAATGGTTTTCCTAAAATGTAAATCAGATTTTATCATTTCTCTGCTGTGCTACGTTGATGCATCCTCCCAGAATTCATGGCCATGTGGAATCCATGAATATGACTTTATTTGGAAATAGGGTCTTTACAGATGTAATCAAATTAAGATAAAGTCATATTGGCTCGGTGATCAAATATGACCAGTGGCCTTATAAGAAGAGGGGCATTTGGAAACAGAGACACAGGCACACAGAGAGGAGAAGGCCATGTGGTAACAGGAGCAGAGATTGGAGTGATGTATCTATAAACCAGTGAACACCAAAGATTGCTGGCAACCCCCGGAAGTTAGGAAGAGACCAGGAAGGGTCCTCCTCTAGATGTTCAGAGGGAGCATGACCCTGTGGACACATGGGTTTCCGACTTCTGGCCTCCAGAACTGTGAGAAAATAAATTTCTGTTGTTTTAAACGACCCAGTTTGATGTAATTTGGTACAGCAGCTCTAGGAAGCTAATATGTCTGCTTAAAAACCTGCTGTGCTTCTCCTGTCATTAGAGGGAGGTCCAGAATTCTTGACCTTGCTCCAGTCCCCTAGATCTCCCTGACGGTCTCTCCAGCCTCATCGCTCTCCATCCTTTCCTCTGAACTTAATGTCTTTGAACCTCTTCAGGCAGAACTCTCTGTTGCCCTGGAGACATCTCTTCTTAGAGACCACCCGCCCATCTTGTTTTAGAAGAGCCTTTCTTTCCCTGGTCACCTGGTTAACTCATACGTATCTCACAGACATCAGCTTAAACATCCCTTCCTTCAAGGTCTTCCCGGAGTCCTAGACTGTCTAAGTCTCTTCAAGGGCTTCCACATGCTTATCTACATTTGTCCGGTTACATAGATGGGAGGCCGTCTTTCCTGCTAGACCATGAGCTTGAGGAGGTCAGGACCCGTCTTTATTTTTGCTTACTGCTGCATTCCCACATCCTGGCACAGGGTCTGGCATTGTGCAGGCCCACAGTTAGCATGAACTGAATGATTCAATGAATGAATGATTGAATAAATGACTGCTTGGCATGTGGTTAAAACTCTTAGTAAGATTTGGTGAGGTGCTGAAAGGCTGCTGCTAGTAGCAAATTTGCAATTTGAATTGATTAGCACTAACGGGAATTGATAGGGATTTGATAGGGATTTCAATTGTTTTCATGAAATAGAGGCCCAAAGTTCTTCTACCCCTATTGTATTGTCTACTTGTAACTAAAAACTAATATATGCTTATGGTAAAAGACTAAAACATTTCAATGAAAAGCAACTTTCCTTCCATCTCAGAACCATGTCTCCCACTGCCTTCCCAGAAGCAACAAATATTATGATTTCTTGGATAACCCAGTAGAAATGTTCTAAGCATACAAAACACGTATTATACACAACATTCTGCAGTTTGCTTTATTCACTTAAGATATATCTTATTTCATATTGGCACAGGTAGTTATATTTTATTTTTTTATTGGTTGCAATTTATTAAATTTATTAACTAGTTCCCTAATGTTGGAGATTTACATGGTTTCCTGCCTTTTGATATTATAAACAATGCCTCAACAAACCTTGAATGTAAATCTTTGTGAGAGTATAACTGTAGGATGTTTCATCCAACAGTGTAGGATGGCACTGTTGTGTCCTTGAAAACATTATATGGTCAGACTCTAACCCAAGCACAAATGTATTAGGCCAAGTGATCAATTGCAGAAAGAGAATAATTTTAATTAAAAAATCCCTTTAATGTATTAATAAAGTATAGAGGGTGAAATGGCTATTTAGTGGATTAGTACAGGTTAAATTTATTTATTTTTGTCATAGAGCTGCCTATTTTTTTTTTCTATCTTGGGTCAATAGGGTCCAAAAAAATGACTCCTTGATAAATTCTGAAGTTATCATTCTAATTTTTTTGCTATTGTCAACCACATTGGCTAGATTTTTAGTGAGGTATATTAAAGAGGAGGATCAAATTGTGTAAAAGAAAAAAGTACTGCTCAAAATAATATTGCATTTTAAAAAACTAAACACAAAATCTTATTTGAATTCCAGACAGATTTAGATCATCATTGTGAGTTTATTATGCTAGTCAGAAGTATGTGTGTTAAGAACCTTTAAAAAAAAAAGACTTTAACAGAATTTGAAACCAAGATTCTTGTAAAATACACATGATTTTGAAGGCTCAAGAGATGTTTATAAGTCAGGGGATGTAGGATTTATGATCTAAAAAATCAAGACATGCTGCAGCCTTCTTAGAAATGGGGGGTGGGAGAGGGACGTCCATATAAAAAAATAACTAGTTTCAAGCACCAGGGATGCCAGGAATTTAATTCAATAGTCATTTATTAAGGACTTATGGTGTGTATAGTTTTAAAGAGTATAAGAACTAGAATCTGTCATCTAGCATTTCTAAAGATAACTTTGCTTTATTCTTTAGAATTTTCCACTGAAAAAAAGTGGAATATGAATTGCTAGAAATAATTTTACCTTAAACGTGTGTTTAACCTTTTATCTAGTAATCCCAGTTTTGGAAATTTATCCTAAAATGTGTGTGTGTGTGTGTGTGTGTGTGTGTGTGTGTGTGTGTGTGTGTGTGTATACTGGCGTGTCAAAAAAATGTATACTGGTGAACACTTTGGTCAGTGTTGCTCAAGCAGTCGTTCGCTGTAATCCGAAGTGTCTGGATGCTGATGGTAACCACCTTGAGCACCTCTTGTAATTGCAGAAGTCAAATGTGACTTGTATTCATCTTTTGTTATTGGTATATATTGAGTATTACAATGTTAACACAGTTTTCCTTTCTTAAAATGTGTATACATTTTTTTGGCACCCTCTGTATATGTATGGAGAGAGAAAGAGAGAGAATCGTGTGCCAAAGGTGTTTTTTGCAATGAAGATGTGAGCCATCTTCTCCTTGCCCTGCCCCCTGACACCAGGGAAAAACTAGGAGATGTTCTGTCTGCCTCCTACTTTCTGCTTCTTTTCATGCAGCTTCTCTTCTTAATGTCAATCCAGACATCAAATTTAGCCCCTTCATCAGTCATGGGGAAACCCCTCCTCCCCCACCAAAAATATTATCTAAGAGTCAAGCTTCATGGGGAAAGTTGCCCCACAAACAATGTTCTGTTGTCCAGGTTTGGCCATCCTGTGATCAGGGACCCTCTTATGGCCCGTGCTCACTCAGTACCCACCATCCCATCCTGCCTGCCTCTCTCTCTCTTCACTCCTCCCTTCACTCTCTCTGTCTCTCTGTCTCTCTGTCTCTCTGTCTCTCTCTCTCTCAGAACAATGAGAAAATTCATCTCCTTGTTTCAGTAAGAGCAGTTAACTTTCCTTCTTTGATGTTTTGCAGGCCAGTTGCCATACATACCTTAGAGTATCAATGTCCTCCTAAACTCTTAATATGGGATTTTCCCCAAAGAAAGTTTCTCTTCTAAGAAAAATTTTAGCACCAGGCGTTTGAATACTATTTTATTTTGTTTTTATACCTCTCTCTCTATTTTTAACATAATAGTAAACATTTGGAGACAACCTAAATGGCTACAAATAGGAGAATGGCTGGATAAATTATAGTCATAATCTATATCGACTATTATGCTGTCCTAAAATTATGTTTACAAAGATGTTCATTTACCCACTCATTTATTCATTCAGTCAGTATTTACTGAGGGACTGTTATGACCTGAGAGCTGTGTTAGGCATTAGGAATATAGTAGAATGATCAGAAGAGATAACCTTTCTAATACAGTAAATGTCCGACTTATGAACATTCGAGTTGTGAACTTTCACAGATACAAACAGACCTCGCATTAGGCATTACGAACATTCGTAGATGCGAACAAATCATGGAAGTAGCTCACATGCCTGCCGGACATGGTCACAATTGTGCTGCTGTGTGTTTACCGTACAGTGTGATAGTGAACAGTAGTACAGTGCTCAATCAGAGCCCAGGATGTCCAGAAGCAAGAGGAAAAGTAGTAGTGATGTGGAGGGGACTGTTAGGAAGTGCAAAGCAATAACCATGGAAACAAAAATGAAAATAATTGAGAGATTGGACCGAGGCGAAAAGATGGTAGACATCGCTTGTTCTTATAACATGAATCGTTCAACCATTGGCTTTACATTGTATATTTGTGTCAAAGGTGTATCAGACTTTGTCAGACTTATGAACGAATCCAACTCATGAACGTTCTCCTAGAATGGAACTCGTTTGTAAGTCAGGGACTTCCTGTACAGTCTAACTGGGACAATAGACATGAAACATAGCTTTATATTAACTAATGAAGGAAGGTTGTGACACGTGCTCTGAGCCAGCAGTATGGGTGCTGGGAGGCTGCAAAAGGGGAAGCCAGAAGCGGTGTGCAGGTAAACTTTGGAGGTCGTAACTGAAGGCCTGTTAGTGAGGCAAGCGGGGCGTAAATGGTGGTGGAAGAGTTCCAGGTAGAGGGAACAGCATGTGTGAAGGTCCCGGGGTGGAAAGAAACAGACTGATAGTGAGGAATAATGAGCCTCTTGTCAAGGAGGCTGGAGGATAGACGGCAAAGCAGAGATGATGCCGCATGTGCCTGGAGGGGGCGCTGGGGTCAGAACATGCACGACTTGAGGGGCTGCGTTAACAAATTTGGACTTTTGTCCTAAAAATAAGGGGAGGCCTTTGAGTGTTTTAAGCAATGGGGCGGCATGAGATTTGGGTTTTTAACTATCATTCTGGCGGCAGTGTAGAATGGATTGTTAGAGGCCAATAGGAGGTAGAACAGAACCCATTAGGGAGCTATTGAAGGCATCCTGGCAGGAGATGAGGGTGGCTTGCCAGTAAGTCAAGCCAGACACCTGGAAGTCTCCTTGTTACACACTCCCCCTTTCCCCAGCATCCTATCTATCACCAAGCCGTATCAATTCTACTTCCTAAATACATCCCAAACACATCTACTTTCCTCCTTTTCCATTGTTTATGTGGACATTTTACTGCTACGAACACTAACAGAGTCGTTAGTATATACCTGACCCTATTCTAAGTACTTATTGTAGCAACAACAAAAAACAACAACAACAGCATAACTAATATTTTGGTAGCCATTAGAAATACTCAACTGAGATTCACATCTTTCCTTGTGGGCATATGGCAAGATTGTACTTCTTCATTTCCATGTGGTTGGACAAGGCCATGTGGCTACTGTGGCCAATCAGAATTGAGTGGAAGTGTGACATTTCACTTACATTCTGGAATATGTAATTGTTGGTGCAAGACTTTCCGGGTTCCCAGTCTTTCTGACATGGCAACCAGCAACATTCAAGATGATGTCTCCTCTCAGCCTGGGTCCTTGAGTGACTTGATGAGAAGAAATCCCTTACTGATCCATATAGTGTATAGCATAAAGAAGAAATAAATCCTAATTGTTTTAAACCACTGAAACACTGAGACAAATGTTTGTTGAATTCTTGGTATATCCTGGGAACTTAGAAAGTGCTTTGCATTTGTTATCTCGTTTAGTTTTCGTAACAATGAAATATATATTATTATTGTCTTCATTTTTAGATGAGAAAACTGAGATATAGAGTAAGTAATTTGCCCAAGGTAACAAGTTACTGAAAAAGTTGAAATTTATGCTCAGGAGGCCTGGTTCAACTAAGCTGTTACTTTCCAGTGGACATTGTGCCAGGTCTTTGGAACTGAAAAGAGAAGAATGAAATATAGTTCTTGCCTTTGAAGATACTCCTAATTTATTTGGGAAAAACAAGGCACATATTTATGAAAACTTAACTAACAAAATTAGGCACAAGGCCTCATATAAACACCAAAGGAAAGGCGTTGTCAACTTGCATCCTGACAGCAGGATTCAGAAGAGGGAGGGATAATAACTGGGAGCTATGGGAACAGCAGGAAGCTTCCTGCAGATGGGAACTGAGCTTGGCCATGAAGGAAAATGGGAGTTTGGCATGGATTTGAATAGGCAAAAATTTTCATTGAGATATATAAGTTCCTATACAAGTTTAGTTTAGAAATATAAGCTCTTAGAGGACATAGACTATATGTTTTATTCTCTGAATATTTGTCCAAGTTTCTAAATACTGCAGGAACTAAATAAGTAAAAAAAAAAATCCACTACAAATACAATTTCCTAGCCAGACTGATACTTCCCACTCTCCATTGGGAAGCAGCGCTTGCCTTCTCTTTGGCATCTCAAACTTGGTCTGTCCAAACCTGCTTCTTCTTGATTAATGATGTCAATTTCCACCCAGCCGTTCAAGATTAAAATCTCGACATCATCTATTTCTCCTCTCCTTTCTTTTTGTTCTCCTATTTAATTGGCCAATATGTCCTACAATTCTAAATCAGAAATATCTTCCTAATTTACTCCTGTTTATTCCTGCTGCTGCTACTTCAGATCAGGCCAGCATCATCTCCAACTCAGACAACTACAAAAGCTTCCATAAATGGTTTCCGCCCCTGTCTCTCATCCTCCACCCAGCCCCCAGCAAACTAATCTCACTTATTCCTCCCACGATTTAAAATTTCCATTGGCTTTCCACTTCATCCCCAGGATAAATCCATACTCTGTAACAGGTAAATAAGACCTTGAGCACCTGTCCCCCTCTACCTTTCTGGCTTCATCTTCTAGTCACTTCCTATTCGAGACATGGACTGCACACTCTGCCCTTGGCTATCTCGATGCTTTTGCCATGCTGTTTCTTTACTTCAGAATGACCTTCCCCAGCTTCTCGAACTGATTAGCCCCTGCTGGCCATTGAACACCCACCTGTAAAGGCACCTTTTCATGAAGCTTCCGTGACGTCTGTATTAGCGCTGTGGCTCCCTTTCCCATGTCACATAGCACCTTCATTTATCTGAGTTCAACACTTAACCCAGTATATTTAATTATTTGCTTTCAGATCTCCCTTCCCATCAAACTGTGTGAAGTCTTCTTATTCTTTTAGGAAGGCGCTTATCCAAGTGTGTTTATATTGGTCCTAAATATTACTCCTTATTGTCATTATTCGTGAGGAGTTAGAAAATTTTGGTTTGATCTCACTGGAGAGAAGAAAGGAAGATGACCCCTTCGTGGATGTCTCTTAAGTCTTCCTAGTCACTGGGAAGACTTCAGGGCCATGGACAAAGGGAATTCAGTGCTTAGATCTTTTCTCTGCTCTCAGTAGCAGAATCAGACCTTTTGTTCTTCACCAACAAGCATGAGACTAAGACATGCTTGACCAGAGTGCTCCAGCTAGCAATACCCCTGGAATTACAGGTGTTCCCAGGCTGAAGCTTCGGGGACAGTCAGAAATCTGTGGTGTGCAGTTTCTTTCCACTTGTTGTAGGCTTCTTTGTGTTTTTCTTTTTTAAAAATTAGATGGTCACAAAGAAGACATAATGCGTTCTGGGCTTCCTCTCTTCCAGGTCTAGTTTTCTCTTAAATGAAGGCATCCTGTCCATTTGGTTATCTGCCCCTTAGTAAAAAGGCCCATTTAACATATAACATACAAGTGTTTGCTATGTGTTGACTATGCATGGCTTGAATAATTTAGACATGAGAAAAACACCTCAATAAAAAAATGAAAACACACACACACACACACACACACACACACACACACACACACACACACACACA
>NW_017732748.1:59535-63765 GCF_001890085.2 Hipposideros armiger | reverse complement strand
CAGGTTGAGCTGTTGTTCAGCATCTTAGCTGTAGAGGGCAGTGTCACTGGCCCTCATATGTGGGATCCGAACCGGGGCCCTCTGGTGTCCCAAGCTAGCTCTTAACCAATGTCCACTTGGCCTGCCCTCAACATTTATTTATTTATTTATTTTAATTCAAAATAAGAATTTAGGACTGCTGGCAACCTGTTGCATGGTCACTAATCCAGCACTGACTCATGTCATCGTGTCAATCTATGAACAATCATGTCAAATAATAATAGTAGTAAAAATAATTAACATTCATTGAGTGATTGCCTTATGCCAGTCACTGTTCCAAAGGTTCTCATGTATTAACTTATGTCATCCTCATATCAAGGTGAGGTGAGTACTAGTACTCTCACCATTTTATAAAAAAGGAAACTGAGGCACGGAATAACTTGCCAAAAGTCATTATTTGAGGAGAACCTCAACAAATGTCCTTTCAACTCAAATAAAGGCAGCTGCAGAACAGCATGGGGTGATGCTGTCACTCTGTAGCTCACAGAGTGAGCTGTAGCTCACCCAGGTAGGTATAGCCTCATTGGGGGCCATTCAGATTTTTTCATTTGTACCACTGGGCCCTAGAGTCTGGCATTCAATACGATCATCTGTTGAGTGAACATCCTTTGACAACATAAAAAATGGTTCCTTGACCCACAGCAGAAATGTGTCCGCCCTGAATCAAGGCATTCACACCAGGGGCTGAGAAATTCTTTATCTTGTCGTCTGCAATTGCTCCAAGTAGGCTCACTCGCTGGATTTCTATAGCTCTGGGTTCTCCTGATAGCTACTACACAGATTTGTGTAACCTGAGACAGTAATTACATCCCTTTCCTTCCTCCTCTTCCTTCTCCCACTTCTTCAGTCTGCTTTCTGTTAAAGGGACGTTGGCCTGGGGACACTGTCTCATGGATTCTGCCAGTTCCCTTGGTCTGTGCTTTATCCTGTAAAGGCAGGAGTACACCAATGCCTTTCCTGAGAAAAGATGGCTGCCAACTTGACTACTATCTGAGAGAGATTTCGTCCCGCTCCAAAGTTACTGAATCTGTGATATATTCTGTGTTATAAAGAGCCATGGCCCTGTCCCTATTTGTCTCCCTTCTTACTGATGGTATCTTCAGCAACCCTCAAGTTTTGCTATTAACAGCTTCCTGTCTGCACTGGGTGGGTGACTCCACAGAAGACACCAAGTACTGCAGTCTCTTAATGCTAAGATGCATGTTTCGCTCCCACATTTTAACATTTCTGAAATTGGGATGTATCTTATAATCGATGGTGCACACGGTGTAAGTGCAAGCACTTTTTCTTTCTTAGAGATACATAAAATAATAGTGTATCATATAATTGATGGTAACTTCAAATCAAAGGAATGTGCAATTGTGTATTTGAGGACCAGGGGAAAAATGTCTTTTTATACCAATATTTGTCAAATGCCTGCCAGATGCCGGATCTTTGCCAGATGTTGGGGATACAAACATGAATAAGGCATGACCCCTCCTCTGAAGGAGTTCACAGCCTCCAATCTGATAAGAACAACAACAGGTTTTCAAAGTCAGGATGGGGATATATTGACACATGCAAAAGGGTTTTGTAAAGTTGAAAACAATTGATCAGTATTAAGGTATCATTATTCTTTCCTGATTTTATAATATTAAAAATACCTTCAGAACTACAGTCAGAACTGTTGCTCTTCAAGGCTGTCAATGTGCTTCCTTGACGGAATATTTTTCTTCTGACAGGAATCTGACAGAAGTCAACGTGTCCTCGGAGCTTTTACTCTTAGAGTCTTTCTCAGCCTAATGAGGACTCCTTTATCTTAATTAGGTTTAAATATATCTTCTTTTGACCCTAATCAACCTCTAGGGTAGAGCTGTGAGTTTCTTAGACTACTTATTTTGGGGGGAGGAGGGTCCTATTTTGGTTGGCTTTTCTCAATAACTTTTTTAGCTAACAGCTCCTTTAGAAAACGGGCAAGGGGTGGGGCCTAGGAGAGAAGCACACTTCTATGGGATGTGCTATGGGCTAACTTTAAGTCCTGGACACGCTGTGTGTGGGCCACAGGCCAGCAGCCTCAGCATCACCTGGGGGCTTTTTAGAAATGCTGCATCTCTGGCCCCACCCCAGACCTACTAAGTCAGAGCCTGCATTTTAACAAGAATCTCAAGGCATTTTCTAGCACCTGTGCTGTTATTTACTGAGTACTCCTTTTTATTTTTTATTTTATTTTTTTTTTTTTAAAGATTTTTTTATTTTATTTTATTGGGGAATTGGGGGGATGGGAACAGTGCTGGGGAGTTGGGGGAAAGGGAACAGACAAGTTGCTGTCGTTTTTTGTTCTTCAATCTAGTTGTGGAGGATGTTGCTTCACTGGCCCAAGTTGGCACCATCATTGCACTCTTCTCTGGCGAGGCAGATCAGTCGCCGNGATCATTTCACCTGGATGTGCTTAGTCTGGAATTTCCTGGGCTGTAAGGTGAGCAAGGTTTATCACCTAGACTAATGGCCAAACTTCAGTGTTGGTTCATTGTAATTTTCCTTTCAAATCAGTTTATACATGAGTATCATATGGACAATCAAACTTGAGCTTGTATACAAATTCCATTGACCAAATCAGCAATATAGACATGGCCCAATGTTCCAGCCTACCTGCCCCGTTGGGGATGTACTGGGAAATGTTGCCTTTTTCTCTCTGTAGGCGTTACCTTCCCTCATTTCTCTAACAGAATGGATTTTTCCTCAGGATGAATCTCTTCCTTGTACTTACTCAGGAGTCTTGTTGATAGAATATAGAGTTCTAAGGAAAAACACACTATACATTCTATGTGGTAAAAAGCTCACCGGGTATGACTATTTTTAACCATGTGAAGTTTCATTAAATATACAACTGTTTTTGACAGAGTTTTGAGATAGAGAATGTGCTGTACTTTGTGATCGAGCCTCCAAAAGCATTCAGTCTATTCTGGTGGTTATCAGTCTTGAGGCAACCAGTCCCCTTATGCCATCTCCTCCTTCTTCCTCACCCCAGCTTTTCAAGAGTTTCTGTCCCAGCTCACGCGTGGAAGCAGGGTGAATGGGCTCTGGCTAAATTCAGATAACATAAACATCATTCAAACTCGAACAGAAGAAATAAACCGAGGAGCCACTGGAACAAATGAGTTCAGCAAAGTGTCAGAAAGGCATACGATATCCATAGCTTTTTAAGTATACCAGTAATATGCTATATAAATAAATATTTATAGTTGTGTTTAGAGTAGGAAAATAAAGTCTTATTTAGTAAGAAGATATTTTTATTAGTTTGACTACCCCTAATTTTTTTAAAACGGCAGTGTATCTGAGAAAAATTAAATAATTTTACATTAATGGCTAGTCACTGGGTATTTTAAATAACGCCACAGATAAGTGCCGACGCTTTCTTTATGAACTTCTATGACATGACATTATTACGTTACTGCAGAATAGATTAAAAACAGCACCTAATTTCTGTTCAGCAGCAATTAGAGGTGAGGTTACAGCCTGGTTCATTCATCTTTCTGATAAGAAAGGAACTTGTTTTTCCTAAACTGTTGTGAGATTGATACCCTTGCTTCTGGTGCGTTTGGTTTATTTAGCGTGTAAACCCGTCTGGGCTTCTGGGCACTGTACTTGATTTGGCACCTCAGGATAAAATAATTTGGAACTTTTACGTTTCCAAATTATGTCGTGCCTAAGCAGTTGAACCAGCTGACAAATGAGATGGGCCTGCCATGCGGCTCTGAGGGGGCACTCCGCAGGGGGCCTGACGGTATGAGTTTATCAGTAGACTCATTTGATTCCAGAAGTTAATGTTTTTGTGCCAAAGACACATTATATGTACTAGCACACGACCTGCACTGAAAGGAGACACAGAGCTGCAGCGAGGACCACCAGCAGCTTGGTCTCTGAGCTGTCATAGCCGCAAGGTGGCATCATGGGAAGTGGGCATGGTCACGGTTTTTGGGACGCCAGGCTCCCGGTTTCCTGGAATTGGACTCTTTCTTTCTTTTTTTTTTAAGTTTTTTTTTTTTTTGGAATTGGAGGATGGGAACAGACAAGTTGCTGTCGTTTTGTTCTTCAGTCTAGTTGTGGAGGATGTTGCTTCACTGGGCCAAGTTGGCACCATCATTGCGCTCTTCCCGGGTGAGGCAGATCAGTTGCTGGCTTCTGGACGGCCGCTCACGCTGGCTGCTGGCT